>NW_009619928.1:4711-36622 GCF_000690535.1 Cariama cristata
TTGCCTATTTGAAAATTGCCCGGTTGCCAGCCTCCATTTTTCCTCTGCAAGGAACTGGATGCAAGTTGCAGCATTATGAAGCTTTTCTATTTAAAGCTTGTATAACCATAACCTATTATAACATCATACTGCAAGTAATTACAAATGTTATTTGCTGTGTTGTTAAAAATGCAAATTAACAGGCTCTAATGAGAATGACATAAAGATGACAATCAGCACATCTCAAAGTCAAGCATCCATTATTTTTATTTCTGTTCATAAAAATCTTCAGCCAACTTTCACGCTGTGCCAAAATTGGGTATGTTCTTTTTTTTCTCAAAGCCCTCTGGGCTATGCTGCTTTCCAGATCTTCTTCATGCAATTATTGAAATGTCAGTATATATCCAGCATATTTCCATGACTTAATTGTTGAAGCATCAGTATGTATCCAGCATATTTCCATGACTTCATTTTTTCCCTTTGCTTTTGTGTTTAGAAAAGAAACAAAACCAAGGTGGGCAAGGCCATTTAAACAGGGAAATCAAAGGCTGTATCTTCCTGGACGTCTGGAAGTATTCCTCCCCCATCAACAGCTGTATTATTTTCTGAAGGGGTTGTGACACTTTTCATATTCACTTCCTTATTTAAATGATTGCCAAACAGGGTTGATGGGAGAAGGAAGGCCAGAATGATATGGAGGGGGAAGCGCACACTCCTTGGTGACCTAACCATCTTCAAGCCTGTCTGGTTTTGAGTGTTTTGCTTCTACCCAGGCCTAAACACTGCATAGTGCTTGCTGTAGGAAGAGACCTGTGGTTCCTTTAAGGTTAATTTTTGTTTCGTTTTATTTTGTTTTTTTTAATTCCCTAACTCTTCCTCAATTGCAGTGAGTTGTTTGAGTATGTTAGTTTGGTTGTTTTTTTAAAAACTTTTTCAAACTTCAACATCAGCTACCTAAATGTCTGAAATAAGTTCTGCTTTGCTTTATTCTGGCTGGCTGGAGCATGTGGGAGGATTACCTCACTTAATACTGCTTTGCCAGTGTCTGGTAGCTTTGGGGTGAGCAGTGAGTACTTCAGACCACTTCAGTTCACAAAAAGCTTGGCATTGGTTTTACATAAGCACAACAGCAAGTCAGGTTTTCTTTCACAGACTTTGAAACAAGTTGAGCAAGGTGCTAGAGGTAGATTATTGCTAGCTTGGGTTCGTTTTAGAATAAATGAAGTAGAGAAGTGAACTCTTACCCTCTAAAATGTGTGTATTTGGAGAGTAGGGCAAATGATGTCAGGAGGGAGATGGAAGAGGTCCTAGCTCTGTGGCGATGGTGGGTACAGGCATCTGGGGAAGAGTGAGCTGAGATGTCATCTAGAACTTAAGTCATACAGGGTTTAGTACAGCTGAAAGTTGACCTCTTGATGCCCTTTAGCGTGCTAAGTCAGGGACAAAGTTCCCCCTTCAGAGTACTTGTGTGACAGGAATCAATAAACAACAAATACCAACGCAGGTTTCACAACAATGGCTTCTGTGCTGTGCTGGCGCTGGGCTCATTCGTGCCAGGGCTGGTGGCAGAAGCTCCCACAGGGATCTCACAGGAAGGCGGCCAGCTCACTGGAAACTTTATGTTTGCTTGTATGCTATACATGAAAGGTTTTTTTTTCCCTAAGAAACAAAAAAAGCCTGGGAAGTATTGTTTATCTTTTGAGGGAGGCACTTTTCTGTGGGGCGTCAAGCTGCCAACTTGATGTGGAGCTGTGTGCTGTTCTCCTTAATAAGCTTCGCGCATACATGCACAGGGCAGAGGCGCTGGAAGTTGCGATCCGAAAGGACCTGGGCTACAAGGTCTGGCTTTCTGTAGCCGCTTGGATCAGGCCGTGGAAGCAAGCGTAGCTGTGAATAGTGTCTTTCAGGCAATGGCTTGGTCTGGTGTGTCACACTAGTGCCCTGGAAGGCAGTGGACACTTCTCTTGTTAGGCTTATCTTAGATTCTTCTTCCTGAGTTTTCTCTCCTCTTGCCCTCTTTTTAGGCTCTTCTCTTCTTTTCCCTGAACAGAGTCAGCTGCCAGTCTATTTGCCTGCCTAGATGGCGATGCTTTAAGAGGAACACCACATAACTTTGCTCGGAGTTCGTTGGAGGCCCCTGCCATGTTCTCTGCAACTTCTATTAGGAGGTTGTAACACAGTCTGTGGAAAGACAGCCGGTTATGTGGGTCAGCAGTATTTCAGAGTTGGCATCCATCGGTATGGCTTAGAGAGCTGCCCACCACAATGCCGGCACATCTCATTTTGATGAGGTATGGTCTTGGCTCCCATTCATTGTGTCTGCAGGGGAGCCTGGGGAGCTTTCCAGCCATTGTTCTCGCAGCTTTGCTAGTGCAGCTTTTTATTCTGTCAGCATTTACAGAGTGCTCACATCAGCTGCTTCTGTCCCCTGGATCCACTGCATGGCGGTGCATCTTTCCCCACATTTTGCTTTCCAGGTCAGCTGAGGGTAGCGTGGAGTTGTTTGCAGAAGCATCTGGCAATGAGCGTAAAAACTCTTGTTGGGTAACAGGAACGAAGTGAGTTCCTGTAACACTTGACATTGACACAAGAAGCAGGCTTGTTTTGCCGTTGCGTTCAGCGTAGGCTCTAGCTTATTCATCTGAACTCCGAGAGTCACTTGACTATTGCTTCAACCTGGAGTTTGTGAATGTTTGGAGAACTCAGTCTGTTGTGTTGGTCTGGGTTTTCATTTCTTGTGTGGCTGATAGCAGCAGCATTGGATGCAATTCCCTTGTCTGTAGCGGCAGTTGCTAGCTCCGTACCAAGTTGTATACAACTTTGGAGTGGTTTATATGTCAACTTTGGTTTGGGAATCCTTGGCAGAGAGTGAAAGTTGTGCGTCAATAAAAAGCTTTCCCTTTGTCTCAAAACACTGCATGTAAATGACTGGTCACAGCTTGCATACTGGATTTCACCTTGCCAGAAAGCCTTACCCTTTCTTGTCTCCTAAATTGTGTTTTGTCACCAGCAATTCTTGAATTCTGCTGTCATTCAGCGGCTCTGTGGCAAAAGGTGTATTATAATAGTCTGTTCTCATCTAATTGTTTATTAAAAACTCCTTGATGTCTCCGACAGCTTGAAAAATCACTGTGTCTGAAAATGAACTACCTGCTGTAGTTAGTAGTAATTTCACATTATTATAATTAGAGACTCTATTTATAAAGAGTATTGTTAAAGTGTGGTAACACTGACCACACAACACTGTATTGCTAGTTTCAATTGCTTTACTGCGTGCAGAATATATATTTCAGGTTGGCTGTTGTACTGATGCTGCTGTTTTGAAGAGGTAAGTGGCTTTGTGCTGTGGTCAGTGATTCTCATGGTGCAGTGAGGTTAGAGTAGGCAGGGTAGCTGTGTTGCTGCGAGAGACTTACGCTATTAGCTGTCAGAACTTTGTAGGTGCCCTTTAAGATACTTTATTTAACATAGCAGTGCCGTAGCTATGATGTTATAATGGTGGTGGAGAAGAAAGGGAAAAGCTAACCTCTTTCATTAGATCAGGGGGTAAAGCTGGGGAAAGATGATTCTTCCAGTCTCTTCAGTGCTTGCTAGGGATGATTGAGCAAAACTTTTTAAACTGGTATAAGTTGAGCACTCAAACTGTTGCCATATTTAAAACAAAACAAAAAAACCAGAACAACAAACTGCTTGTAGTAGGAAAATCATCATTGTGGGTTTTTTATTTTTTTGTTATTTGTATTTTTTTTTATGGGGGATGATGACTCTGCAAAGCCCTGAAGGTTTGGGTTCTTAATCTCCTGCTTTTCAAGGTGTGAAATACTGGACTCTGGACTTCTTGTAGCTTCTTTGTTGTTGCTGGACTATGGCATAATTGGAGACTGAAGCTGCAGCGGCTTTTTGAGAGGGAGTGTTTTAGGGTGTTCAGGTCTATTTTGTTTAGCTCACGTACTTGAGACATGCTCCAGAGAAGGAGCTGCTGAGCATTTCAAAGAGCTTTCTTGCTGGGGGCGGGGTGGGGGGGAATGGGAAAGCTTTCAGATTAGTCACTTAAACAGTTTTCTGGCAAAAACAAGTGATACACTGTCTAAAATACGGGGAGAAATAAACGGAGGAAAATCCTTGCTGAGACAATGCATTCCTAATTGAGAATAAAACCACGTACATATCCTTAGCAAGTCATCTTTCAGCATTGTGTAAGTTAGACATGGTGTTAGGTGAACTCAGTATCATCCAGTAAAACAAATTTGCCAGAGCTTACAAAGTCCTTGATAAGTGTCTGAGAACTCCAGGCAAGCCTGCCTATGTCTTCCAGGAAAGCGTGCTCTGCTCCGCTCTGTTTTTATAGTGTTTTCTATAAAGGCTTCAGGCAATCATAAGGGTGTTCTGGAGTTAATGGCAGCAATTTAAGTTGTGTAACTGAGCTACTAAATAACTTTGCTGTAGAGAGATGAGTTCTATTTGTTAACTTGGCAAAAATCTGCACATCGGTCTTAAATGTGCCGGTTCCTGTCCTGAAATAAATGAATGCTCCTGTAGAAGCACTTGACAGGAGGAAGGTCTTTTGCTTTCTAGGGGAAGTGCTGTTCCTGTCGATGGAGTGGAGGATTTCACACTTTGGAAATGTGGGAAATTGGAGCTCAGGTTTGTTAGGGAGCTTGTGGCTGCTCCAGCAGTCTTGCCTGAGCTTACAAATATTCTTTCCAGGCAGGGAAGAGGAGGTGTTTGTCAAGATTATGCTAGACTTATACTTTGCACTTACAAAGGTGACAAGTAAGTTGTGGGAGGCCACGAAGGTTGTGCCTATTGCAGACCTTTTTGGGATGTTTTCTAAGTATTCTTAGATGACTTGAAATTCTTCTTGTCTTCTCTCATTGATTGGCAATAATGTGTAAAGACAAAGTGCTGCTTTTTCATTTGTGGAGAAGGTATATAAAGAGTGCACATTGTGGTAACTTGGTGGCAGTTTGTTTCTGTGGTATCAAATGGATTCTGTCAGTAAACTCATTTATATAAATTACTCGCAAAGATGATTGTCTTAAATTATGAGAAATATTTTAGTAGAGCAAGCAGTTTTGGCATGGTAACTCATGCTCCATCTGTTGGACACTGTAGGCGAAACCTGTAATTGCTGCAATTGGCTTAAAATATTTTCTAGTAATTGCAAACTTAACAGTGGGTTAAACAAACACATTAGTATTTTCTGGATCTCAGTTTCTATGGGTGACCTGAACAATAATGTAAGAAATAAGCAAGTAGAGGGGTATGTTGACCTCAAAATTGTGTGTGGTTTTGTATCAACCCTTGATCTCCAGCCACAAGCTGGCAGTGAGGAAACTTTCATCAGTCTCACTCTAGAGAAATCAGGTTTTCACAATTACTTGTGATTGGAAAGAAGTGTACTTAAATATGCAAGTAGAATAATGAAACAGGAATAAGGGAATGGACCTCATATCAGTACAGAAATATGTACCTATTGATAGCAAGTGCAAGGAAAAAGAAATGCTTTATATTCAGGGTTTTAAGTTCTCTCCTTGAAGATCATTAGTGGGTGACCAGCCTGTTATGAAAGAAAACACCTACATTAGTTTCTGAAATTTAGGGAAATTCCAAAGGAGGTCTTGGGCCACATGCCTGCATGAACATGAGCTTGGTATAAGAGGAAAACTGTTTTAGATCATGTGACACTATCTTCAGCTGAATAAAATGGGGAGAAACACTTTCTTTGCTACTGTGATCAAGCTTGTTTTTCTAACCTTGCCGGTGGAAAGTCCCTGAAAGTCTCTCTTTTGATGCTCTTGTTCTATTTTCTCTTAGCTTATCTTAGCGTGAGTAATGCCAATGATGAGGTCTACAGCTTCTTTGGGAAGCGAGTATCCCATGAGTCGGGGTGGACTGCAAGCATGAGCTGCCCTCTCTTACAAAATTTGCTGAGAAAGTGTATGAGCAAACATGGCATCTTCCATTTATGACACATTTTCAACTGGCTTTTATTTTTGTTTAGGGTCATCCAGTAGCCGTCATCCGAACCAAGTGACTCCAAAGAAGAGTGGCCTGAAAAACGGGCAAATGAAAAGCAAAGATGATGAGTGCTTTGGGGATGACATTGACGAAATCCCAGACACAGATTTTGATTTTGAAGGGAACCTGGCCCTTTTTGACAAGGCAGCTGTGTTTGAAGAGATTGAAACTTATGAAAGGAGGAGCGGCACTCGTTCCCGGGGGACCCCAAATGAGAAACCAGCTCGCTATCGGCACGACGAGAACATCTTGGAATCAGAGCCCATAGTCTACAGAAGGATTGTCGTACCCCAGAACGCTAACAAAGAATTCTGCACGGGTATGCCACATCCCTTACTGATAAGGATGCAAACTCTGCCGCTTTCCTGGGGCATATCATGTGGTGGATTATTTTCCCCAAGGGGTGTCTATCGGCTTAATGTGGTACAAGCAAGGGCATTCGTTTACGTAAGATTGGATCTGTGTCTTGTATCCACGTCCAACCTTTATTTGCACTATTTTCGAGACAAAAAATATTCAGATAGGGCAACAAGGTAAGTGTTTTTGCAGTAGGGAGCAAAACTGATGGTAAGATAACAAGAATGGAAACTGAATAGGAGCCATTTGAATCCGTGCTTTGATTTCAGTAGCATGATGAACCTCCATGGACTTGATGACTGGTTTTTGAGAGGGAGAGATGGTGTCAGGATTCCGGTACATGGTAGCACGTCCTAATTTGTGCTTTCTTGGTAAAAGGCAGGAGATTTCATGTGCTTCTGATACTCCTTGGGTGGTAGTTACGTATTTCTGCATGGTTTTGTGGAACTTTAAATGCTGTTGATGCAAAAAGAAACAGTTCTGGCTCTTTCCATCCATAATTCCAAACATTCATTGTACAAGAGGCTTTCTATGTGGAGTCTCCCTCCCCACTTACCATCCGCTGCTGTTGTGTGGGAGATCGAGCCCCAGAAAGCTGGATGAACATGCCATTAACGTGCATGTAAAGTATGTGTTCTGAGAGCAAGCTCAGAACTTTCTCTCCTTTGCTTTACCTTAATTGTAAAAGGAAAGAAAAAATTCTAGGCAGATGCTTGAGTTGAAGTATTCATCAAGTGTATCATCAGGGGAAACTAGTTTAGCTCACTGGTGCCAGCTGCTGCGCAGATGTTCTCCTGCAAGTCTGGTTTCTGATCCTTGCTACTACTGAGTAGGCTCTTGGATGGAGGTGAAGGTAGTGGAGTGGATCAGGGAGCTGCCTGGCTGCAGGAAGGCAGCACTCCTAAAATTGAAATGCGGAGAATGATTATTCAGCTTCTAAGACATGGCTCTGGGGAAGGGCAGAATTCTTCTCATTTCATGGTCGGTAGTATTTTTTTGGCCAAGCACCAGATAATGGTGCTTTCACCAGGAGCCGCTTATATATGTGAAAGGATTTGCTGTAAGGAATCTTTTTATTTCTGTATATACTCATGCTGTCAAGAATAGCAAATGTACTTTATGCTACATTTAGGTGCAAATTCCCTGTAACTTAAGTCTAGTTGGGGTGTCCTGCTTTCAGTTTGAATGCTTTTTAGCACTTGCAAAATGTAGGAGTGAAGGAACTTTGGTGTTCCAGGAACATTTCTTTTCCACATCAGAATAAAATCAAATTTCGGATCTTTTTGTAGAGGGACACTAAATAGCTAAGGTTGGTCCTGGTGGTCTGGCCGCTGAGCAGAAGTGTGATCAGGTCCTTGATCTGTCATTCTTTCTCTGCCCAGAAATTCCATCTGGGGTGTGAAACACTTCAGAGAAGGAAGCTGATTCATTTGTAATGATCTGCTGCTTTTCAATTAAAAAAAAAAGGTTGTTTTTTTTTTTTAATGGTTCTGCTATACAGTGATACCGTAGTTTTCCACTTGTGTCATCCGTCTTCCTGGTCATCTGTTCTGCTCTCAAATGAGATAAAAAAATACTGGGTCATATCAGAACTTGTCCAGCTCAGTTTTGTGTTTCCGAGGATACTTAAGGAAAAGTGAAAGAACAGAGTAAATGTGCAGTGAGTTTCCCCTGAGTGCTTTGTCTTTCACAATTTTAAGCCTTCCTGAAGCAGAAGTGATAGTTCAGTATTAATCACTTTCGATGAGACTTTTTTTTCTTCTGCTTAATTTAACCTATTGGGTTTTAAATCTGTGCAGGCTTTCAGTATCTGTACGGTGTCCCATGGCAAGAAGCTCCACTGATTGCCTGTGTGCTGTGTGAATAAGCACTTCTTCATTTTCATATGTGATTTATTTTTTTATTTTTTTCAATTTACGAGTCATCTTCCAGCTGGCTTGTTTGAGGGGAGACAGAGCCTCTATGTATGTCTAGTCTGAAACAAAAGCTACTGTTAGCTGCCAATTTGAGAAGTATGGCTAATACAGTATTCTAGCAGTACAGTTCCTGGGAGGAAAACTCTTGACATGCAATAAGCAGCAAGCATCAGTAAGTAAATTCAGGGGATGAAAATGAAATCATATTTGCTAAACTCCATCGTCCTTTACTATGGAAACTCTTGGCTCCCCGTTTGCAGTGTGCTGAAGGGAGCAGCCCAGTGAAAGGACTGCTGCTTTCTTGTTTTGTTCTTGGCAAGCCTGCATAGGGAGGG
Organism: Cariama cristata; assembly: GCF_000690535.1. Taxonomy (NCBI): domain Eukaryota; kingdom Metazoa; phylum Chordata; class Aves; order Cariamiformes; family Cariamidae; genus Cariama; species Cariama cristata. Next base: position 13,320 of record NW_009619928.1, read on the forward strand.
TGGTAAATGACTCCTCTCTGTAGTTGCAGGGTCTCGCTAGCCTCATTAGCTACTGTTGGGTGATTAGTCTCCTTTATGGAAATCTGGATTTGTTTGGAAGAAAAGCTGTCATGTCGCCCAACGGGCAGGGTATTGACAGCTACAGTTCCTGTGCTGAGCAGGGCACGTTCGCAGTCCTGTGAATGACAGTAAAAGTGTCCTAATGCTGCATCTCTCTTAGATGTTTTTCCCACGGAGGGTGACTTCCTTTGTGTCCGCTGAGGAAGTTTACTTTTGCTTAGGAAATGCTAATGGTTATCTAGCAAAAGCTCTTGTAAACAGTTGTAACTTGCCTGCTGTTTCTGGCATTTGGTCTAGCGCTTTTTGTAGCGAGTCAGCCCTCTGAGGGACAGAAAGATATTCAGTGTGCTTGAAGTAATGATGGACTGTCACTGGAAAAAAAAAATAAAATCCCGATTTCTTTGTTTCACAACTGGAAGGAGGATGCTAAGCTGTAGGCAGCCTGCCTCTTAGTGGCTCAAAGAGCAGCAGCTGCTGAAATTAAATGAGAGTGCCAATAGCCCCGAAAGCCGTGATTTTTGATATTTCTATGGCAAGAATTCTCTTTCTGCTTCTGAATTCTCCCTACAGAGTTTTCTCTGGACTCCTGAGGGGAGCTCTACTTGCAAAAAGCACTTCCTAGTTACAGGACAGATAAGTACTTTGTAATTTTTTACCCTAGGCCAATCTTGAAGATGATTGTCTTAAGAGCTCTGGCTGATGCAGTGGTTATTCTGTCTGCTATAATAGCACAAACAAAGTGATGCTAGTGATTGACAGTGAGCTAATAGCCAGCTCTTGTCACTGTGGGAGAGGAAGATGTCTGTGAATCCTTGCATGCTCTTTTATGCCGTGTTTCCATGGAGCTCGGAAATAACCAGGATCGTGCAGTGGTAAAACCAGCAAACTGCTGATGCCAGTTCCCCAAAAGACTAATCTGCAGGGTTTCCAGTCTGTTTTTATTACTGACTAAAATAAGTTGATTCGTGTAGGATGTAAGCAAAGCTTGATGAACGCTTCAGTCCACCAGGATGCTTTTCTGAGAGCTAATTTTATGGAGCCAGGCTGACAAGTAGGTATACTAGCATGTGTTTTAGAAGTAAGCAGGGAATGAAGATGGGGATCTCTTCCAAACAAAAATGAAAACCTGGAGCTAATAGAACTTACTAGATCTTTGATTGTGACTGAGCTGAGGCTGTCCTTGGGGCTTCACATATGAATCGCTCCCAAATATGTAATTAGTCTTTACTCTTTTGGGCTGGCTGCTATTGATCTGTCTCTTTATTTACTGTTACATGACGCTTGAAAGTGGAAGTGCAACTGCTTAACAAAAATCTGCCTGCCTGGAAAGGCTGGTCCTTCTATGAGATGTGAGCTGTCTTTTTCTACTTTGAGAGCTGTCCAGCTTAGAGACTTTAAACGTGTGTTGGCACAGGTCTATCTCTGTTCCTTCTGTTGGCTATTGGCATTGAAACGATCTGTGTTTGAACAGCACCATGTTTTGAGATCAGGTCTTTTAGCAGTAACTGCAAAGCCAGCATTCTGCAGGTATGTTGGAGCTCAGAGGAGTTTGCAGTAGAATGGAGTATCTCAGTTCATCATCAGTGACTGTATTATATAAAGTCTCAAGTATACCAGGCTGTCCAAATGGTTCCTTTTTGCAGTTCATCTCTCCTTTTCTCTTAACTTTGTTTAATCGCTGCTAGCACATATCACATGCATACCATGGGTTCCAGTTCGTGATGATTACACTGGATTAAAATCTCCCTCGCCTGGACTGTGGGCATCAAATGGGACTGAAATTCTCATATGCCACAACACCTCAACTTTCCATTTTCCCACACCGTGTAGAGGGTGCAGAGGCTCGCAGCGGGCTTGTACTCCAAGCCTGGCGCTTTGAGCAGTGGTGTCTGCCAAGACAGCGTCTTTATGAGCACGTTGAGTTGAGTAAAGAGAAGACCTGTATACCACGTAGGTAAGGTATGTATTTCTTTCTTTGATGTACAGGTAAGGCTTTGTCCAAAGCAGGTTCTCTTCTAGTTAATGCTGTTAGAGTAGAAAATGTGCTGTTTCCATCTCAGTGTCTCTTGTGGAAAATAAGTGGGATTTTTCAAACTCCACTGCTATAGAAACTGTCCAGTGAAAGCAGGGCTGTGCTGAAAGAATCGAACTAAGTGTCGATATTTCTCTGTGCTCCCCCTAACCAGACTTCAAGCCTCTCCTTCAAGAAACCTTTTTATCCCACAATAAGTAGATAGTGAAAGAAAATGTGTGCTTAGAAGTAAATCAGTGCAGGAGGCAGAGCTTATGTGCCCAGGTCAGACTACAAAACTAAGGCTGAGTCTGTTCTGTGAGGATGATGCCGACGGCATGGTTTTTTTTGTGTGCCACGTCCTTGACTGACTTTTCTGCTCTCTCTAGCTTTTAGCTCTTCATTCTATGGATGACTGCCTTACAGCGATTGTGTGTATTGAATGTGTGAAGTATTTCTGGGATCTTTGAGTAGAGTGCAAATTAAGTTCACTTTATCCAATTGCAGGAGAAAACAAAGTGGTCATGGGGCAAAGTCTCTTTGTCCCTCAGACAGTTTTTTGCTCAGCTGGAGTGAATTGTGCACTAATGCTGGGAGAGGCTGACATTGGAAGGTCAGCCAGAACTCCCGCAGAATTTGTCTTAATTAAAAATAATGATGATTTTAAAAAAAAAAAAAATCTAACCCTTAAGGTTGTGGAGAAAATCATTCGTGTTTCTGCGGCAAGTAATGGTGTTTTTCTGAGTCTGCAGGCAGGTGGCTCCAGCTTTACAACCAGCAAAAGACAGCAAGTAATGTCCCATCTGCCTAAACTGGACAAGAGTTAGACCCACTTCATATAACTGCATCTTAGACCATGAGCTGTGTGTCTCTGGAACCTGGAGTGAGTTACTGCTGAAGGAAAGAGTTAGTGGTGTTATGGACAGCTTTCAGGAGGTCCTAAGTCAAGTTCCATCTTATCCATTCCTGCAGCTTGCCTGTATTTATTTTAGCAGCTAGAGAGCTGCTGAAATAGTCAAGAGAAAAAGATGGGGCTTACACATTGAACTGCTCTAGCAGCAGCCCTCTCTTTGTTTCCTGCAACTGCAAGCGTGGGAGGTGTATGGACTTCTGACAGCAATGTTGCTCTGGGCTTATTTGAGGAAAACCTCTCAATTTCTTAACTTCTGGAGAGTTAGCTCAGTCTTTCTGCTGGCATGGGGTGTTTTAATCCAACTAGTATGTGTGTAACATTGCACAGTGAAGCTGGGGGAGATAACTTGTTCACAGTTATAGTGCCCAGGACAGAGTGTGAGTCATAAAGTGAGAATACTTTATATTTAATCAGGCTCCAGCAGTACTCTGCGTGTCACAAAACTGTTTAGTCTGTATCTGCCTTTTTTTTTTTTTCCAGGCAGCTGTAAAATACATTTATTTAATATTAAAAGGCCTGAGCTAATTTATTTTATTACCTTCATTACCAAACAATAAAGATGCACTGTCCAACCCAAACATAATTGACATTGGCAGGAGTTCAGTTTTGTTGCAGTAGTGTTATTGTTTGTGGGTTTACACTTCGCCTCCTTGATTGCTTTCTGCCAGAGTTTATTTAACTCCCTCGGCCCTGCTTTTGAGAAGCCAGTCTGACTGGTTGGACCTTGCGTGAGTGTGAAGAAGGGAAGTTCTCTTGGCATTTAAGCCTGCTCCTCAGAGAGAGCAATTAGGACAAAGTGTAGCACTGGCGTGCTAAATGCAAGTTCATCTCATGCCTCTGCTGCCTCCCAGTAACCCCCTTTGCATTAACCCACTGGGCACTGAGTTGCATCTAGCTGGTGGTAAGTGTGGGTTTACTAAAGCTTGTGGTCTGGGGAAATTGATTGAGGGAAAGATGTAAGGTTACAGAGAAGGTTGTTGGCAATAGCGCATACTAAATTGGGTAGATACAGACTATAGATAACTGTTTTCACCCTTCTAGGTTAAGGAGTTTGTGCAAAATTTAAGCAGGGAATTTGTGGTCCTGCAGTTCAGAAGGAGCAAAAGTAAAGTTTGGGAACCTCCTGTATCAGGTGCGTAGAGGATGCATCCCGTCAAACTTTTTGGAGAGATCCTGACCTCTGGTCACTCATTCCAAGTCCTCCCTCAAGCTTGAAAAACCAGACCTGATGAAGTAGCAAAAATATGAATGGGAAAGAGGCAGCGCCGAGCCTTGCGTGACTCTGGAGGCTAGAGGGTGTGTGAATGCAGGGCAGGTGCGTGACTAGTGTGACAGGCTTAGGATTATTAGTGGCTTATGACTCCAAATGTTCAGCGGCTGCTATCAGGAGTTTGAAATGACTTTGATAATGTGCATGCTTGCATGTGTGCTGCATGTAACGAAAGACTGTTAGCAGAGGTAGCTTAATCAGCAGTTAGCATGCAAGGTCAAGTGTTTGAACGCATTCGGGCCCTCTGTATCTGCAGAGTGCTAGCCAGTGAGTTCAGAAATGAAGGCCAGAAGGATTCATCAGGATCTACTCCACAACATTTTACCTTGCAGGAATACCTCCGATTTGACTGCGAAAACCTCAAGATGTACAAAACCTGCCGTTTCCGCCGTAGCTCGACTTAGTGGTTTGTGACTGGGGCACCCTGGGGAAATATGGCAGTACAAATAATTCCTCACAATTAAAATATGTGCTGCTTTTCTCCTTTGAATATGGCACTTGCTTGTTACAACTGGTTCTTGTTACGTTGTTTTGTCTGCAAAAGAGTGGGAGCCCACAAGTAACTGTTAAGTTTCCTCTCCGAGCGGATGTGTATGCTGTGGCTGTTTGCCTTTGAGCTCATATCGCTGCAGAGCATTTTCACTGGGCCATAAAAGGCTTTTCCCCGTTAGCACAGGCGGTCCGAGCCCTGCGGTGCTGCTCAGCTCTGGGCTGTGATGAGCACCCGGGTGGCTGCCGTTGCCTCGAGTTGAGAGGCGGAGCGGCTGATGGGAGTGCGAGGGTGAGTCAGGGCTGCTGGCTGTTAAACACCGCAGAAGCAGAGTGTGCTGATGGAAGGACCAAGTTCACACTTTGGCCTGACTTTTGGTGGTGTGCCTGAGTTGTAGCAGGCATCAGTCTGAGTCCTGGACCTTTTTGACCTGTCGTACCTGACTCCCCTGCACCTCATCTGCCTGTTCCAGAGTAGGAACTAACAGTAAATTCATGGAGCCCTTCCTCAGCCAGACTCTGCTGGGATTTGCTTATTTAGCTTGGAGCGGTGCTTGTGAATGATGTGAACAGAAGGAGCTGAGAGCTTGTCTTGCTGGCAGCTGTGCTCTCCAGCTATGTGGCCATCCCGTATGGGGAGGGAATGAAGCTGTGCTTCTCCTTAGCTGAGTGACAGTTAAGGACATCCAGGCCTGGCAGGAGTATGTTTCAAGGGAAGAATAGTGTATGTTTCTGATTCTGCATAGGTGCAGATCCTCAAACACAGAGCGAAGAGGCTTGGATATCAGAATTATTTTGGAGAAAAGTTAGAATTAAAGAGGCTGATTTCTGTGGCTGAAGGTATTCAGGGATGTTTCCCTGGCTGCTGCAGCAGTTTTCTAACCTGTCACTTACGTTTTACACTTCTCTCTCCATATACCGTAAGTAATTACTTTCAGTTTCCTTGTCCTCCAGTATTCAACACACCACCAAAAAATTGCTGTGGCTCCCCTCAGAGCAAGCTGCTTTTTGGTGGCAAAGAATCCTCCGTATTTATTTCCAGGAGAGTTCACAGATGTTACTGCAGGCTTTATTTCTGTGAAGTCAGTGCCAGCTTGGCCTGCTTCGAGAAGGAAAGTATGAAGAATCGACCAGAACCAATTCAGGTTTGTGTTTCTCTTACCTGCTGATTTCAGGCAAGCTTGCTGTAGAAACGAGTGGGAAGGATTGCATTGCTGCCTACTGCAGGCGCTGTTCTCAGCACTTAACGAAACCTCTCTTGTTTGTTTGTTTTCCCTTGATCCACATGCTGGAGCATTTCCTGGCTCACAAACCAGGCTGTCAAAAACATCTGAGAAGTATTTTTCTACAGACTTTATTCTTTCAGACGCATCGTTCCCCTGCTGCTTCAGTGGATGGTGATTCAGCTTTTGTGTCTGAAGCCAGCTGTTCTGGGACAGCACTGTTGAGGTGGTGGGGACACCTACCTAGTAAATGCGAGACGTCTTGTTTGGCTCTGATAGGTGGCTGAGGGGCTGGAAGTTTGAGGCTGGTTGCTACCGATGTCAGCAAGCATAATACATTCAAGCTTTGTTGGTGGGAAATGTGGTTCACAGCTTCTCTTCTGACCTTCACAGTGGTTAGAAACACTTAGATGTATTTGGGCATGGGTGTGGGTTAAAGCACCGGTGGCCTGGAGACCATTAAGAAAGAACTTAATATTCAGTCTGCAAGTCAAAAAGGCCTTCTCTTTCAATTTATGTGTTGCTAAAATTGCCAGCTGCCTGCTGAATTTTTGTGGAAACGAATTATTTCAGGCCCAGCAGTTGTGTTTAGCTGTCCCTGCTTCACTCAAACAGAGTAAGCTGACTCTGATGCAGTGGTTGGGATTTGTTTGATGGTCTCAGAAGGAACCTGGGTTACTGGGTTAAGCAGATCCTTGGTAACAGCTAATAAGCCTTTTCACTGTCATTATTTCTAAGTGCTGTTACATAAAATCTTACCAGTCTGCAGCATTCTGGAAAAGTCTGTGATTATACCCATTTCTGTCTTCCTCCCTCCCCTTTCTTTGAACCCTAGACTCTGGGCTGGTCGTTCCAAGCGTGTCTTACGAGCTTCACAAAAAGCTGCTCTCGGTTGCTGAGAAGCACGGACTGACTCTGGAGCGGAGGCTGGAGATGACGGGAGTCTGCGCCAGTCAGATGGCCCTGAGCCTCCTTGGGGGACCCAACAGGTAAAACTCTTCCCTTTTGCTTGGTTGTGGGTTTGCCCCCCTCTAAGCAGAGCTCAGCTTATCTTGTTCCGCTCAGTGGGGGTGAGGTAAGAGAGGCTGAGAGGTTACCTGTGAGGTCAGTGTAATGTAGATGCCTGCTGCCACTTCCACTAGTCCTTTTGTGGTCCTGCAGCTGGGAGCAGCCATCACCTCTCTGCCTTCCTTGCCTCTGGAAGAAGAAACTCACCCCAATGCCCTGCAAGACCTGCTTTGTAGCTCATGTATCAGCCTGTTTCCAAGTAATCATGAAAACAAGTGTGAGGCTCGGGCTCCTGAAGCGGCAGGAAGACTACAGTAGGTTTCCATGTTCACGCTGCCTTTTTTCCCCTCTAGCCTCTCTAGAAAAGGACTGGCTGAACATACCATCTTGCATGAATGACTGACTAAGGGCTTCTTTTTGGCTTCTGTATCCCAGAAGCAGAAGTGTCTCTTGACTCAAAGACAAAACGGACACGGCTGAGATTTTTCTCTCTTACTGGGAATTTTTTCAGGGAGCTGAGCTTTGTACGGGTGTAGCCCAAGGCAGATTAAACTATTGCAGAATATTTAGTGAGCTAGTCCTTTTCGCAAATAGGTAAACCTTTCCTTTGTTGTTTTTACATCTTACAATTTAATGATATCAATAAAACCAAAAGTCAGCTCATGAAAACAAAGTGCTGCTTAGCTTTTCACAATGCTGAATTAGCTTTCCGGCACTTACACCTAAACTGGGAATATTCTGCTCTTTTGGAGGGCCCAATTTGCTAGCAGGTTTGGAGTGCACTTACTGCTCTTCTCATCAATATACGTGCTGACTCTTTTTGAAGAGGTCTGCTCTGTGCCTGCACTACCACAGCTGTTGATGTGGGCAGACAATTGCATGTGTATTTTTATGTTGTTGATAGCTGCTCCAAATTATTTGCTCTTGAAATGGAAGGTAAGCCTTATGTCTCCATCTGTTTATTCGGTAGTACTTTACCAGGACCCGGTCGTTTGATTGAGAGCAGTAAGTGACGACATACCAGGCAGCACTGACCCTATCAACTGAACATCCTACTGTAACCCACCGCTGATGCATTGCAGGCCATTTAAATAAATCAACTTTATTTTTCAGTTGGTGAGGCTTAGGGAGCAGAAATTACTTTTTTTTAACTGTGGCTCTGCTGACAGGGTAACTCACCCCATATTTTTAGGGTTGTATAGTTAGCTTTCTTCTAAAATCAGAGAGGCAGAGAAAAAAAACCTCCTAAAAGTGAAATTGCATTGGCCTCAGGCTTGCTACATGAGCAGTGAAAAAGCCTTCTGCTTTGAAAGTGCAAGCTGGCCTCCTGGTGAACTAGGATAGACTGGGACCTTGTGCTCTCTGCTGCGGGTGCAAGGAAGTCTTGAAGGGAAGCTGCAAGCAGAGCAGCTCTCTGGTGTCAGACTACAAAAGGATGTGGGTTCCTTCTTCGGAGGTGACGGAAGATTTGCAAAACACCTGTCAATTTGCATTTTACTGATTTTTCTCTTGTCGGAAGAAGGTAAGAGATTCTTGGGTTTATTAACAGTCCCCTTTTGTCTGCGTTTTAGGCTGAACCCGAAGAACGTACATCAGCGGCCCACGGTAGCCCTGCTCTGCGGCCCCCACGTGAAGGGGGCCCAGGGGATCAGCTGCGGACGGCACCTCTCCAACCACGATGTCCATGTCATCCTTTTTCTACCCAACTTTGTCAAGATGCTGGAATCCGTCACCAACGAGCTGAACCTTTTCAGCAAGACGCAAGGCCAGCAGGTGTCCAGCGTCAAAGGTAAGTGACCGAGGAGTGGACCTGACCTCTGCCGTCCTGTCGCCTGGCAGAGACCCAGTGCTCAGCTCCCCAGTGCCTGCCCGGTCTGGTGGCACCATCTAGTGGCACTGCCATAGGCAGGTGGCTGCTCGGAAGCTGGCAGGAGGGCAGAGACTTTGAGAGGTTCAACAGTGGAGCGGTTGTGCTGGTACAGATGTTTCCTGTATGAACAAATACGGCAGAGCTGCTGTATGGATCTCAGTCAGACCAGCCGTTCTCTTAGGATAAGGCCTTTCCTTGTTCATCATATCGGAACTGCAAGTAAATGAGCATCCAACTGCTGCTTCAGACCAAGCGGACAGCTTTGCTGAACTAGTCCCAGCAGCTGTCAAAATTCAGATCTTAGTATGCCCTATAATTAACTGGTGCTCTGTCATCTGTGAGAGCGCTGGCTTCTGTTTGTCATTTCACGGGCGTTATTTTCAAACCTCCTTCGTTTAAACTTCTTGGGAGAAACAAACCTGGGAATTGGAGCACTGCACAATGTTTTGTGCTTTGGCAGGGTGGAGGGCTGTGCTGTGCTGGCTGAGCTACTTGCCTGTTACAAAAGATTATAAAAGACTTTGCACCAAGGACTTTGTGGTTTGTCAGGTAAGGGGAATACAGCAGATGTGGTACAGAGCAAGGGAGCGCAGTGAGACTGACAGAGCTCAGTGAGGCAGGCAGCAGTGCAGCACACAAACTGCCTTTCCATAGCAGAGGTAGTTGGTGTGTTCCAGAAAAATAGCCTTTTTTTCAGCTTGCGGAATATAAAATCGTCCTTTTATAATGGAGGGAGAGCACCACTGCTTCCCTGGGCTGCCTGGACTGGTGAGCCAGCTCAGTGGTGGCATCTGGGGCTGCTCAAGTGCTGACTGCTTGATGAGGTTTATACCTGAGAGTCTGTGAACATTCTCCAGAGTGCTAAAGAGCTTTTAAATGTTGGTGTCGGTGTCTTTTGCAGAAGGACGTCTATAGCAACAGGTAAGGCCAGACTGTATGCAGTAAGACTGTGGGTGCTGGAGGTGAAAATGAAAAATCTGCTGGCAGGGCCAGAAGGGAAAGCACTGAGCCTTAGCTCGTGGTTTCAGGTTGGTCCTCGGTACTCAATGATGTCTGTGTTTCTTTCAGATCTCCCAGATACCCCTGTTGACCTAGTGATCAACTGCCTGGATTGTCATGAAAATGCCTTTTTGAGAGATCAGCCTTGGTACAAAGCAGTTGTGGACTGGGCCAACCAGAACCGGGCACCCGTCCTCAGCATAGACCCTCCGATAAATGAAATGGAGCAGGGCATCGATGCCAAGTGGTCGCTGGCCTTGGGCCTGCCACTGCCCCTGGGCGAGAGGGCAGGGCGTGTGTACCTCTGTGACATTGGCATTCCCCAGAAGGTCTTTCAAGAAGTGGGAATAAACTACCACTCGCCCTTCGGCTGCAAATTTGTCATCCCCCTGCACTCCACTTAGAGCCCATCCAGCCACACGGCTCTGAAGGGAGAGAAGAGAGAAGGAGGAGGTCTGTCAAATAAGCTGTCCAGTGGATCCTGACTAGTAAACTCGTGACGCCTTAAGGATGTGAAGTTCTAGAAAGTTTTCCTTCCAGAAGAAACATTGTGTATTTAAAAAAAAAAAAAAAAATCATAAAATGAAACAAAAAAAGAAGGAAGTGAATGTTCCTGCAAAGCTGTTTTCATTCTCTTGTGCCATTGTATGAAGGAACATGCAGGAAGATGGTGTCTGCCCCTGGCGCAGGTGGCCGCTGCTGCCCAGGCCTGGCCAGGAGGCTGTTTAAGTGAGGGGGGTGTACGCGGAGGGGTGGTTTGGAGATTTGAGATGTGTTTCCATCCTTCTGGGTGGGTAGACCCAGCAAGGGCATCCTGGTGGGAACAGCACCCCGTGATTGTGTAGAAATACCTTCTGTTGCAGTCATACCGGGAGGGAGGATTTGATTTCGTTCAGTTGTTCTTTTTGACTCCCCCCTCCTCTATGTTCCTGAAGGCAGTTGTAGCTCGTTCTCCCTCCTGGACCCTCCAGCCCCTCAAGGAGAGCGTTCCCTCTTTGGAAAACTTGTGTCAAGAGCCAGAAGCTCTCAGGTCGCACATGCTCTGGGAACACTGGTGTCCTCAGCTAGGCCTTACTTGCTTATATACTCTGTTGGCTTTTTGTTTGTTCGCTTAGTGGGTGAAGCCCAGGTCTGTGGGAGTGAGGCGTGTTTTGGAAAAGGACTTTTCCAGAATAGTTGTGGTGTTTTGGTTGGTTTTGGTTTTGTTTTTTTTCCTCTCCTTTCTTCTTTCTGGCACAGTGAGTGGCTGAATCAGGGAAAGGATGGCGAAGCAGGGCAGTGTCACTCTGAGTTTGTGTGGCGTATGGTGCGGGTCATGTTTGGGTAAATTCCCCCAGTGCTTCCAGTATCCCTCCTACACTCAGTGTGGTTTGGGAAGCAGGTGATGGGATCCATTCATTCCTTTTGGGCTTGAAGCCTGCATATAGGGTGGGCTTGTGTGTATGTCTGTGTGCTGGGAACCAGCTTGAGGAAGGACTTGGGTCCTCAGCTCACACGGTCCTGTTTACCTGCAGGAGCTGGCGTGGTGAGAGCTGCTGCCCTCCTGGAGGGGTATGGTGGGAGGTTCTCGTCTGAATTGCCGTAGGGGATCTGCCCTGGGTTGCTCTGCTAACTGCCCTTGTGCTGCATTTGCTTCCCAGGTGCTGCCAGGAAGCGTTGGGTTCTCTTTTCCTGCCCGATGGGGCCTCGGTGCAGTTCCTAGAACAGGGACAAGCTGAGAAGCCATCAGCTAGCTGGCTTTGGAAATCCATCGTGCTGGCTCTGTGCGTGCTCTCTGAAGGCGCTGCGCCTGGTAGCTGACCCAGGGAAGTGCTGAACCTGGGGTGATGCCGGAGGTGCTGTAAGGGCGAGTTTGTCCTTCAGAGGAGCCGGGCAGATGCAAGGCAGGGGTACTGTTCTTGCAAAGAGGCGCTCAGCTCCCTGCTTGCTCCCGATGCTGTGAGCATGGACAGCGCTTGAAGCTCCGCTGCTGTTCTGGTACCTTACCTGTCCCCAGAGCTCCTGTGGGTACTTAAGCCTTGCACAGACCCTGTAATGGCATCTGGGAGAGCTTCAGAGCTTCAAATGGTGCCTTTTCTCCAGGGGATCTGGATCCCTTCTGAGGCTGAATCACGGGGACACATGGAAACGGTCACCTACTGTTGTGGCTGCTCTGTGGCTGTGCTCTGCTTAGCAAACCTGTTGACCCACTTGTGTTCCGAGTGGTGAGGATTTACAGATCAGGCACTTGTCCTTCCCTTTCATCTGCTTAGAACAAAGGCCAAGTGTATCAAAGGAGGAGGGAAGAGACTTCCCTGGTTGAAAAGCAATAATTAATATTGCCTGGAAGTGTGGAGCGACAGGGGCAGACCCAGCCCATAAGGACAGGGGGCTGGTGAGCACTGGGTTTGCCCCCGCAGCTGCTGGCGGTCTCTTCCCCTGCCAGACTGCCTGCACCTTACTGTATCTACCTCAGCAGGATGAAGGGCTCTGTCCCTCTCGGTGTCTGGACCCCTGGTTCCCCTGAGCTTCTTTCCCCGCTGAGGGCTGGACGACTGATTCGCATCCGTTGGCTTACACCGGGTGGCCTTAGCGCTTGCAGAGAGGGGCTCGATGACTTGTCAGTGCTGTGACGGGGTGCAGCTCTGCCCTCGAGCGGTTCCTCTCCCATAGAAAGGGCAAAGCCGAAGCACCTGTTTCTCAGGTGAACCATGTTTCAGCTAGAACTGTAGTGGCATTTAACAAGCTGTGGTTCTGACTGGGCTGCACTGGGAAGGGATAGCAATGTGGTTGGTTATTTAAAATACAAATGCGAGGCTTCCCTCTGCCTGCCTTCTTTCTTCAGCTGTTTCAGCTTCATCTAATCCTTAGCCAGGCAGAGGAGCAGCGGCTGGGTTAAAAAGGTGGACAACTGTCCCTCGGTTGTTGCTGTAGCGCAGCATTGGCTTTAGTCCCCTTATTTTCACTTTCCTTGCTCAAGACACTCGGTAAGAGAACTTGCTGTTTCAATTTCTGCTTTCCTTGAACCAGGCTGCAGGCTTTTCTTGCCCCTTCTGGGTTTGGCGATTATACTGTAGATTGTATGCACCGAGCAGTAACAGTGTAGAAATATTCAAGGCTTCGTCACGGGGTCCTTTTCTGCCTCTACACTGCTGTGCCACTGGCTGATGTTACGTGCCCAGAAGGGCACTGAACCAGGTAAAGATGTTTTTTGCAGGGAAGGCAGCTGGGATCAGGTCTCTACTTGCTGCTGCCTAGTTCGGGGATGCACTGAGGCCCCATGCATTGCTAGCCGTGCAGCAATAGGGTTCCCCCCTCCGTTTAAGAGAAAAAAAAAAAAGTGAGCAGTGTTGCACAACAGGAGAGTACAAACCCTCACGTAAGGAAAGGGATTCCCAGTCCCTACTTGTGCAGTGTTTAGGGCACAGGGAGCAGCTCTGGGCTGTGTTTGGCACAGTGAAACTTTACAGCGTGCTCACTTTCTGGAGATGACAGTAGATTTGGGTATCTGGCTGTACTTTCCCTCAGATACAAAGGCTTACTTGAGGAAGTACTGGCCTCACCCACATGAAATGCATCTTACATGCAGGTGTGAGCTCTTCTGGAGCACTTGGAGACCCAGAAAGGGGTCTGCGTCCCTTCTTCTCCCCCTTCCCCCACATTGCCAGAGTTAATTCAAGGAATGGAACTTTTTTTTTTTTTTTTTTTTAGCTGTGTTTGGGTAGAAACTATCTCACAACTTAACCACCATCACAGGAACTGCCCACAAGTGCTGCTCTGGTCACTAACATGTGAAGATCACTGCACTATGTCACTGCTTGATACTCCATTTGTGACCTAATGTTTGTAATGACTAATTCCTGCCACTACTGGGGGATGCCCTGAAATAAAGTGCAACTATTCATGTGTGCTATTTGTGTGCAGCTATTTATTTGTCCACTCTCATTCTAGAGCCTGATACTACCGATGCGGCAAGCCTTCCTGCTGCTCTGCACCATTCAGAGGAGCAAGGGCAGAGACTCAGGAGAATTCAGTCCGCTCACCCTGACTTTTTGTCCTCCAGTGAAGCAAAGATTCCAAAAAAGTTTCCAACATCTCCATCTTTGCAGAAAAGGCAAAGCTGGGAGCAAGAGAACCCTACACCTGCCTACAAGGGAAGTATCAAACAATAAGAAACACTTTATTTTAACTTTACAACATATAAATAGACAAATCTGTGCTTTCCAATGTAGCCTTTCTTCCCTTCCTCTACCCAGGGTCCTTGTCGCAGTTGCCCCAGCCCCTCTCAGCTCTGAGAGAAGAGGGCGAGCGGGGCTGAACTGCAGAGGTTAGACCGATCCTGTATGTACAGCTCCAGCAGGCATCGCTCCCTCCCCAGCTGTCATCTGCTCAGGTCCCGGCTGGCGCCTCGACCACACAGCATCCTTTCCTCTGCAGAGAGGCCAGCAAAGAAGGGATGCAGGAGGGCTTCCGAGAACGTAATCCTCCGGGAAGGGTCGAATTCTAACATCCTCCTCATCAAGTCAAAGAGCTGCGCGTGCTCCAGTGAGTCGTGCAACATGTACGTCTGAAAGAGAAGGGCACGGGGGACAGAGAGAGGGGTGTAGCACTCTGGTAGGACTGGGACTGAACCCTAGGCCCTAGTTTTGAGATACATAGCAAGACAATGGCTTGGCCGTCTCCCAGTCTGAAGTACGGCGTCCCTCCAATTCCCTAGTACCCATCCTGCTTCAGCCAGACCAATAAACTTCTGTTACTGCAGATGAGAGTTTAGGGCCCTGTAAAAGCCAGGTACTACGGGAAATTCCCATCCCTAAGGCCTGCACCACTGATCTGGGGAAGGGAACGGCACAGCAGTTCAGCCTTGCACCTCAGCCAGCCCTCCACCAGCCGCAGAGCAGCACCTACCCGCAGGGGCTTGCAGTTCTCTTGGACGTATCTCCCGTCGGATGTGTTCTCATCCCACACCAGGTTCCCATTGTGGAAATATTTTTGCTTCCTGCAAAGGACAGGTGGTGTTCAGTAAGGCTGCTCGTGGGATGTACTTCCAGTTAGACCCACACAGGTGAGAGCCGGTGTGAGGACAGAGAATTGGTATCCTGAGTAATTAGCCACAAACAGTTGACCAGACTGCTGGAATTCAGGAAGAGGTTCTTACCGAGTTTTGTGGATCATGTGAGATGGAATCGGCCCGAGGATTTTTTCCATCATGACAAGATGCTCACGATTCTCATGGGTCTGCAAAGGAAAAGAACAATGGTGCATTACTTCAGAACTTGGAGATCTGATGACAAAAGGTCTGTCACCTATACAAGTACAGGGGAAGAGACAAGCCTCCATCAGGAATGATGGAAGTCCTGTCCACTTCTGCTTCCTCGCTTGACCTTCTTCTATTCTTCACAAGCACAGTGAAGAAACCAGAAGTGATCTGAACCTTGTCCTTGCAGCATGGCACGAGTCTTCAAACAGTGAGCGTTCCTGGGCTTATTTTCAAACTCAGCTTCTGATTTTTAGTGTCCGATCTGCATCTCCCTTCCCTTCCTCTTAAGTTTGAGCCCTTTTAGACATTAAGGATTCTTAGGGTACAATGCCTCTTGCAAGAATCATACCTGGAAGAGCGAAAAACAAACAGAATGCAGCCGGTACTCCAGACATCACATGGCTGTGCCCAGCCCAGCTCTGCAAAGAGAATAAAATTTGTGCTCTCAAGAAGTCCCACCGGATTTCTACTAGTTCCTTGTTTAAACTGCAGGGTTACACACAGACAGACCTAGAAGTTATCTGTGCACTTTCTGGTGCTGCACAGCAGCAAGAGGACTGTCAGGTCTCCCCCAGATGCTTCTGTTTCAGCTTACGCTGGCTCTGCGTTCCCCTGGAGCCAATGATGTGAGCACTTCCCGAGCCTCACAGACTCTCCTCAGCGCTCTGCACTCCACATCAAGGGCCTGCACTATTATCCATGAATACCTTCCATACAATCAGGACCTTGGGACCACTGAGGTGGTAGTGCAGCAATGCACGGAACAGGTTGTCCCTAAGAACTGGAGTGCTCTTAAGCTGGTTTTCCTCTAGACAGCATCATCCTACAGCGTTCCTGGGACAACTGTTCTCTTCCACCCACCTGAGACTCCTGAAACCCCAGCAGTACTCACCCAGAATCACTTCTGGTGGACGGTAGTGCCGGGTAGCCACGATAGTGGTGTGGTGCTCATGATCGAAGGTGGCACTTCCAAAGTCTGCCACACGAATGCTCGTGTTCCGAATGGATTTCTCCTCACAGCTCTGCAAGCAAACAAGAAGTCCTCAGTGCTTCTAATAGCTGGTTCAGGATTAAGCTAGGCTTTGAGAGGAGCCCTCTGACCCCAGAACTGCCACGTGTGCACTACTAGTCAGAAGGATTATAACTGTGAAGCTCTGAGCTCTTTACATCTCAGATCAGTGTTAAGGAAAGCCACGGAACACTCTGCTTCATGGACTGGAGCCACTGAGGCAGTCTTAAGGCTTTTGGAAGAGATGGGAGAAAGAAGAGTCCCGACTTCCAGTTTGTTCCCACTAAACAGACTTTCAAGGCCCTGTGGGGCATGTAGGGAACAGAGAAGATCCGATTTCTGCAGGGAAGGGAAAGGCAGGCTATTCCTGGTCTATTCACTTCTCTTTTGGACGTAACCCACCTTTTTCTCATTGTACAGAGTGTCAAAATCCGAGTTGACAAATAAGATGTTTTCTGGCTTAAGGTCAGTGTGCGTCAGCTGGTTGTCATGTAAAACTGCACAGGTGGCAAAGAGGAGAGAGGAAAAAAAATACAAGTAAGAACCACACACCAAAGCACTCATACAACTGCCCGTCAAAGTGCCAAGCCAACTCCTTCCCAGCTCCCTCCCAACCCATTCTGGTGAGACGTCATTGCCTAGGAAGGCTGGCCCTGGGTGACTTACATCTCAAGGCATGGCAGAGCTGGTAAGCCATGTGCCGGATCTGAGGGAGAGGGTATGGCTGGAAGTTATTTTCCTTCAGGAACTCAAAAGTGTTCTTGCCCAGAAGCTCAAAGGCAATACACATGTGGCCATGGAAATTGAACCAGTCTGACATCAGGACACACAAGCTGTGCAGAGAGCAAGACATGAGGATTAATGAACATTCAGGGACTCAACAGAACAGTCATTCTCCCTGGTTCTGGCTACTTCAGAAGTGGTTGGTGAGCAAAACCGCTGAGCCAGCTGACTCGGCAGCACAGTAATCCCTCTCTGTACACCACAGAGACACCCCCTCCCCACTTTGCTCAACCACCTTTAGACAGAGATCTCCAATTCAAGTCGGACAAGGCAACAGGTAGTTGTTTGAAAGGTTTTGGTTATTTTTCCTCACTATGACCTGGCATGTCAGTTGTTAAGAGTTTTAAGTAAAACGGTGTTCAGTAGAACTAGAGACAGGCTCTCTTCTTCCGAAATGCAGAGCAGTGAGACAGGTTTTCCCCCACACAGGAGGCAAGTAGCAGGTATTCCAGTCCTCAGCCCTGTGTTTCTCTGAATGTTGTCCAAGCAGACCGCTTGTCTGTAAGGATGTGGTACCAACTACCCAGGAGTCTTGTAGGAACTTACAATTTGTTCTCCTTGTCCTTCTCTTTGATTTTTTTCAGGACGTTAATTTCCAATCTGGCTGCTTCTCGGTACTTTCCAACATTTTTTATGATTTTCAGTGCCACTTGAGATTTGCCTCTGTAAGGGAAGAGACAAAAAGGATGGAGTCAGAGAAAAAGCCTACGTACACACGTCCTCAGTCCACAGAGAGAGGGCACATCCCAGTTACTCCAGTCACGTTTTCATGTGTTAAAAGGCTTAAGTCATTTCTGGGTCCTAACAAAGCTCTCAAGGTCCGCCAAAGATTTATGCTGCTTGACCAGTAGTTAATTCGAAGCAAAAGGCTATTGCTGGGTAACACTCTAAAGAGAGCTGCAGACAGCTCTGCGAGCGCACCATTTCCTGACACAGCACTCTGTAAGGTTACTGCACCTCCAGCAGCCACCTCCCCTCTCCAACTGTGCCAGAGAGATTTCTGAGGAGGCAGGAGATCCCAGCAGCTCCTATATTAAGCTGGCCCCTCAGCTCAGAGCCAGACAAAAGGTCAGGAAGAAACAGGGGTCAAGTGTAGTCACGGGAGAGGTTAAAAAAGAAATAAAATAGAGAAGTACCCTGGCAGATTAAGAGGTCACTTTCCCCAGCTGCCAGCCGGAGTTCACTGCAGTAAAACAGCCTGTGCCGAAGCCCTCAGCCACTGAATAAACTCCTCTGCTTCCCTTAACACATCAGCCTGCAAACTTGGGGAGCTGAGGTATGAATCAGGCCCCTTTCCACTTGCTGCAAGAAATAACTTCTACCGTAGCGACAAGTGGAAGGTGGCAACAGTTTGATCCAGTTGAGTCCCAGGCCCAGGCAAAACTGGCAGCGTTAATCCTGCCATGCTTGGGAGCACGCAGGCTTGATGGACAAGGGACAGACGAGCTATCTGGAAGGGAAAGATGATGCCCACCTGGCATGGTCCACACACTCCACCACTTTGCCAAAAGTGCCTTCGCCAAGGCTGCCAACAATTTCATCTAGGAGAGAAAACAGGAGTGGATGTGAACTTCAGAGGTTTAGTGAGAGCTGAGGTCCTGCAATTTCACAGCAATAAAATGTCAAAGCAAAAAATGTCTCTCACTGCTACACTCTTTAAAACTCAAGTGTCTATTGTCTGCCTCAGGCAATTTACTAGTCAGTCCATTTATAAGCAATAAAACACTAGAGACCCCTCCAGTACAATATGAGAGATCTCGTCTAACATGGGGATAGAAAGTAGAGAGGTAAAGTTTTACGAAAGGTGGCTGTACATCGCTCTTGAAGCCAATCGCCGATCCTGCACACCAGGTGGCCTTCCTTGTCATCTTCCACGCTCCTGCTGCGCTTACTGCTCTGTTGGCTTCTCTGTACACACCGCCCCCCGAAACGGCATACGACCAAGCGCGCACAGCGGGCAGTTCCGAGTGGCAGGATTGTGGTGTCATTCAAAGGTGGAGATGACGGCGCGTCGGTGGTTGGATTTTCCAGATTCCAGCATTTCATAAGGCACACAGCATATATAACGATAGGGATATTGCAAGGGACACGTCAAGACACAAACTAACTTCAAAACAGAAAAGTAATCAACAGCTACAGGTATGTAAAGAAAACTCATTAGCTACGGCCTCTGGTGCCGCCACCTCTGAGGCAGGAAAATACCCCCCTCTTCTCTGAAGGGAAGCAGCAGCTGGGAAGCTCCAGTGTTAAGGTGGCTTGGCTTGGCACCACCACTCCCCACAGAGGAGCAACTTCCTCCGCAGCACCAGAGGATGCTGCCAGAGGCACAAGAAGGAGGAGGGCTTTGCCAGAAGAACGTCATTTTCTCCGCTGGCAAACGTGACGAAGGGTATACAAGCTGTCAGTTTGGACAAGCTGTCCAGTAGAAGCCAGAGTAGCAGTTGTCCCTCTGTGTAGCCTGCTCTTTTGTGCCTCGGTTAACAGATCGCCAGCCACCCAGAGCCGTGTCCTGCCCCGGCTACAAAGCAGCCCTTCCCTTCTTGACAGAACCAACTACCACACTGATCCTAAATCCATACGCCCGACTGGCTGCAAACAGATCTGGCGTTGCACATCGGCCTTAGGGTGCAGTTTTAAGCCTGGGATAACTTTAGGAACAGGACAGTTAAATTAATCTCCAGGGAGCATTTCACTCCAGTTCAGGCATCCACTAAAGGTATGAGGTCACGTTCACTCTGCTACTGCTAGCTTCTACTGGAAAACCAGCCCAACGTTCCCGAAAGGACCCAGGGTCCACAAAGCAAGCTGCCCTAATTCCTGATCTTTTTCTGTTCAGCCTTAAAAATAGTTACAGTCTCTACAGCCAAAGAAATTAATACAAAGCTCTACATTTCCAGGCACAAGCTTCTATCAGGCTTCTCTTCTGTGCCCCTCGCCCCCCAGCTAGTCCAAAATAACAAGCTACAATCAAACCCCAAAAGGTCAGCTGAAATGGAGGAGAAGGTAGAGAGGACAGTTGAGACAGCTGTGAGACTTCAAAGGATTTAGATCACACCAGCCCAAACCTGCACACCGTTACCATTGCACGCACACAGGCAAACCGCACTGGAGCGTTTTCATCATAACCCTGGCTCTTTCTCAAACTAAAATTAAAAAGTCAACTGGAAAGAAAGGAAAGGAGGAAAGCAACAGACCGTCAGAAGTTCCCAGCCATGCAGATATCCACTATAACTGCAGGGATCAGGACTTGGTCATTTAGTTGTAATAACATTTAAAAGCAACAAACGTGTGAAAGAGGGAAATGTTCCTTGCAGGGGAGAAGCAGTGAAGCAGAGACATTTGGTCTGATACCTCACAGCACTTCCAGGGTATTCCCAGTCCCGGGACCAGCCTCCCCACCCAGTTCCAAATATTCCCTGTTAATCCTTGAAAGGAATACTACGTTTCAGGGTGGAAAACAGGGAAGTTTTCAAAGAAGCTGAAATCCCATGTCACTTGTGTGGAAATAGGCAAAGAGGACACGTGCAGATCCTCGGAAGGTGGAAGCCTTTCTCTGAGTACAGTGGGACAGGGGTTAATAACCACGGGCCTAACAACTCGAGAGGACCAGGCTGATCGATCCCATCTGGTACGGGATCCTGGCACAAAGTCAAATCGACGTGCCTTCACAGGAGCGCTCCGTACCACCGCTGCATACCAAAACCCCCCAGAGAAGCGGCGGCAGCGTGCAGAAGCGAAGCCCTGGCCATGAATAAACCTGAACAATGACTGGTACCCAGCAGCCAGGCTGGCCTGCGGCCAAGGCTCGCCCGTGTTAGCCTATCACGTGCACGCCATTTGAAGCCGTCCCTGATCCCCTCCCCGGCTGTAAAGAATACAGCTTAGTTTCCTCACATATGAAGGCTACAGGGGCTGGACTAATAAAAAACAATAGTTACAAACACTTCCCGCGTAACAAGACACAGATTTTGGACTATACGATCCACATAATGAAAACAAACACAAAAATGGGATTAGAGGTACTCACCCAGAGTGTTCAGAGCTGAAAGGAGGTAAGAACAGTTAAAACCCTGAACAATCCTGAACTCGTTCTGGATGCTACTCACCGAGGAGGCACTGCTACAAGACCTGGTCCTGCGTTTCCGGCAGTGATGCTGATGCTTCTTCGGACGGTGCTGCTCTCTGCCTCTGGATCGCCGCCAGTTTCGCGAGCGGGTCGAGTAATAGTCCTCTCCAAAAGATGGGCTTCGGTCTTCAAATCTGTAGGCGTCGCTGTCCCGTCTGTATCTCCTGTGATAAGGCATCCTGTCATGGCTGTAGCACAAACAAGAACAAGTTTATAAGCCTGGAAAAGCAGGAAATGCAGAGTCCTGAAAAACTAAGTCCTCTGGCTCCAGCTCCCTGGTGGCAGGGAAGCAAGAGCAAGCATCCTAGCTTCAAATGACCCCTCCACTGTGGCTGAAACGCTGACCACTTCTCAGATAAGAAAAAGGAGAAAGTTTGCAAGAGAAAATGGTGCGGCACTCCCACGTTTGAAGGAGCCGGAGGGAAACCACCCACTTAGAGCTTGATCTGAGCTGCCTGCCCCACCTGAGCCACCTCTGCCACCATACCGAGGGCTGCAAGTATGTAAGGGAAACTTTCAGCCAAGCTCATCTCTGCATCGGGAAGGGCCAGAAGACCTCAGACAAAGCTCCCCTGTGTGAGTATTTACAAGCTGGTGTTGCACACGCAGGTTTAGGTATCGTGTGGGCACGTTAACAATGAGAACAGCTCTCCCTGCCCCGCGCTCGATTAGCGAGCCTCTGCGAGCTGCAAGTGCCTGGAGCTGCAATTCTGCGGCTCCTGCGTTTCACTCCGCAGGTCCCACGTGCTTCCTTGGCAGCACTGTTATGGTACCTCTCCTAAACTGGACAGCAAAAATGGTATCACTTAGCGGTGGCCTGCTTCTGCCCCCAAAAGTACAACTGCCTTCTCCACCCCAGCCGTTACAGTTGCTCTAATAAAACAGCTTCCACTGCAAGTCTTGCTTCACAGGTCATTGAGTGAGAGGCCATGTTCTAGGTAGAAGATGTTACAGCTCAGAAATAAGAACAGCGTGTTGGCTTTCCAACGATAAACAGCAGCATTCTCGGCACACACCAGGCCAGGTCCATGCTGTCACCTAGCCTACAGCAAGAGCAACGGCTTCACTAACCAAGACCTCGCTGCAGCTGCTTCAGTCCGGAAACAGGAACTTTTGTTGTTTGCACCTCTCTGCTTTGGCAACAATTAGCTCTCTCGCTGACAGCTTAACGGGACACAGGTATGTGTGTGGTCATTCATCTCATTTTGGATCAAGAATAAAATTTCAAACTGCCTGCCAAGACAGCAGGGGCTCTCTAAGACACCGCTGAACTATCCAAAACACAAAAACAACCCCCACAGCTCTGTTCCGACATCGATACTCAACTCCAACCTTTGTGAAACTTCAACATGTACTTTTAAGATACACAGGAATCAGAAATAACAACTCGAAGGACTCAAACACAGAGGAAACCACAAAACCTGTAAGAGGCTCAGAGTCTGAGACTAAAGGGGCAAGAAGGTTTCCACCTAGCAAAAGCCTGGTTTCATCCAAAGCTATCCTACACAACCCATCAGACGAAGAAATGGAAAAGCCCATTGTGTGCGTCAGCTGTATTTCACAATCCGCTTCCTTCAAGTAAACAAAAGCCAGGCTTGGAAGAGAAATTAATCTGTCCAACATTTCAGGAATTTAAAGATGAACTCAGCTCCTTTCTGGCTGCACCTGCCCTGTTCAACCACTGGCCGAATCAGTAGAACCACACCCAGCTCTGGTACCACCTAGCAGCGAGGACCACCAGCCTAATTCAGTTGCACGCTGCAATGTGTCAGCACGAAGCTCCCCATCAGTGCTCCTGAGTCTATTCCGGAACTCTCGCCGAAGCTCCTGTTATCAGAGGCCTTATCCAGCCTGCTTCCAGTACCTAATTGTCCCTGTGGAAATGCTGAACAAAGAGAGGATCAAAGGTAAAATCCAGAGCCAAAGCTGGAAAGATCAGTTAGCGATGCTTGGATCCTTTCTGACAGCATAGGTGAGGGACAAGTATCGTTACTTTAAATCTGATTTGTAATACTTTCAGAAGGAGGCGGGTTGTCGGGAGAGAAAGACTTTAATGCCTCCAGAGCATTTGAACTGGGAAACATGATGCCAGGGCAGGCTGCTCTCCTTCATTAATATTAAAGCTGTCGCTTTGGGAAGAACTTTTGGCTAGATGCAGAGGCAGAAATGTATAAGGGAAGGGACACACAATTAAGCCTTTTACTTCCATCTCTGGGATTTACAGGTTTAAAGCTGATCCGTTGTCAGGAAATGAAAGCTGCCACCACTCAGCGCTCACTCTGAAACACGATCAGAATTAAGGA
>NW_009619928.1:36704-37021 GCF_000690535.1 Cariama cristata
TATCGCAGTCTCCCCTCGTAGTCTCTGCTACGAGACCTCTTCCTCTTCCACCTGTGGCCCAGGTAGCTCTCCTGCTCCGGAGACCGGTATCTCTTACAGTGATGCATCTGAGGAGGCAAGAGGTTTCCAACTCTTAAAACCCTCACCCCTCAGCGCTTTGCCTGCTCCCTGAAGGAAGTGAGGGCCCTCCTGCCCCACCAGACTCCCGAACCCGAAGGATGTGGACAGAGACCACCCCAAAGGGCGGAGGGAAACGGCACAACGGCCACGGTGCAGCCCCCCGCCCACCATGAGGACGACAGCTCCGCTGCCCACCC
>NW_009619928.1:37049-37249 GCF_000690535.1 Cariama cristata
AGCTGGAGGCCTCCCCTCGGGAAGCGGTGGGTTTATAAGACCGTTACCGGTTACTACCCCGGCGCCCCCTACAATAACCCGGGTACAAACTGGTTCCACCGCCCCCGCCCCGCGGCCGAGTAACCTGCGATAACCGTTTGGCAGGACGTGCCCCAGGGACCGGAACCGGAGAGCTCAGGGCCCAGGCACCGCCGCCCGGA
>NW_009619929.1:0-258 GCF_000690535.1 Cariama cristata
CACGGGGCGGCAGCCGCCCTCGGGGACCACCCCGACCAAACCGTTCTCTCTGCTTTTAACAAGATGAATTACAGATTTTTTTATCTTTTTTTTATACAATGCCTCAGCAAACTTTCACAAAACACTACCGGAGCAAGGAGCGCTGTTTAAAGATCACGACTTCCACACGACCTCCAGATTAAACAGCTCTTCACCGACCGCAGCCAAGAGCATCCCAAAGGTGATCCCAACTTCTCAAGATCTCCGTTGACGGCACGG
>NW_009619929.1:332-630 GCF_000690535.1 Cariama cristata
GTAAATTCCAGCGTAAGAAGTCGTGTGTTCTCAAAAACACGGTGCTCAACCCAGCAGATGTAGTACGTTCCTAAAAAAAACCACTCCTGCTCTCGCAAGTTAAATCACATCCTAACTTTGATTAAGCGCAAAAAGCCTAAAGATTAATTGGAAAGAATGAGACGGCCGGGGGGAATCAAACCCAGCCCTCCTCAAGTGCCCGAGAGCTTTCCCAGTAGCCACGCAAGAAAAAGCAAAAGCAGGGGAAACGGCAACATCCCAAACGCAAATCTCTGCCGTTGAAAACACCGCCGCCTCC
>NW_009619930.1:0-2142 GCF_000690535.1 Cariama cristata
CGGTGGGCAGCCATGAGCACGGTGCTGGACGTGCTGTGGGAGGACAGAGATGTGCGCTTCGACATCTCCCCGCAGTGAGTGTCGTTGCCCTGCCCTCCCCTTACAGCAGGGCTGTCGGACCCGTCCGGCGTCTGTCAGGAGGCTGAGCGCGGCCGCCATTAGTGACGCGGTGCATGCTGGGAGCAGTGTGTCTTCCTGGCAGGGCGGGAAAAAGCTTGTGTGGCTGTTGGGACTCCGGCGGGCTGGCTGCGGAGTTTTTGGGAGGTGGAGTCCAGTCACCGTTTCCAATCTATAAAAGAAAAGAAAAAAAGAAGAACGGTTACACGCTGGGGGACTGAGGGAAGGGTGTTCTTTTCCCAGCTACCTGTAGCGTTACCTGGCGCTGAGAAGTAACACCAAACTAAAGGTGTGTATCTGAGAGGACTGTACCAGTCACTGGTAACAAGAACTAGGTGTCCCTGCCGTGGTGTTGGCAGCCTGAGCTTATGGAAACGGTCAGTGGCTGTGTAGCCTCTGAGGGGCCAGAGCTGAAGGGTTGTCAGTTGTCATGTACCTTCTCGTGGAGGCAGTGCTTCCTCACTCCTCTGGGCCTTGGCCTCAGATGAGCTGTCAGCCTTATCTGAGACATAAAACTTCTGCTCTGGTTTCTGTGGCAAAACCTTGCATAGCTTTTGTAGTATGGACCTACAAATTAGTAGCTGGTTGATGATGATTTTGAGGGTGGAGGCTGAAAGTGTACTATCATACTTCATTTCCCTCGTACTCAGTTGATCTTGCTGAGAACACCCCTGCTCCCTCAGACGTGCTGCCTGCAGTAATTTTAGAAATGTGAAATTGTATCTTGGATGTTTAAGCAGTTCTGTCTTACTTTCTTGTAGAATTGTCATGTAGATGGAGCCTGCTTCCATATTTTCTTCTATTCTAATGTTACTATTCTTGCCACCTCTTGTCTAATATCTTTTGTGCTGTTCTGATGATGTATTCTTTAGTCCATACCTCATGTCTTGATCCTGATCTCCAGTAGTATCTCATGGAATTCCCCCTCGATAACACATTTTGTTTCTGTCATGCCAATACACTGAAGAGTTTTGGCTGCTTTACACAGTACAATTAAAATACAGCAAAATTTTGCACTACATCTGTTGTTATGTAATGAAGTGGTTAGACCAGTTAAATCAAGCAACATTAAAAAAAAAAAACCTACACCCTTTGTGGAAAATTTAGCAGACCATTTCACATGTCAGCATGCATCTGATATTTCCGTTGCTGGCATCTCTTCTTTCCTAAACCTAGCTCCATTCCTTATGACCTAAAAGTACAGCAAGAGGCAAACTCTATCCATTAAAAATTATGTGAACACAACTTTTTTGCTTTTCCCTCCCACTTTCACACACTTTCTCCCTATTTTGGGGTATAGTTTGCTCGGTCACACTTGCTACATAATTATTAATTTACCATTATAATTTAAAAATATAGTTATTCGTGTTTTTCATATGCCAGATGTAGTGATAACAATTTCAGGTGTATGATGTTGATTTGTGTGTTTGTGTGCCTATGTGCATTTTTCATTGTATGATGCACTAAGCAAAAAAAGGAGAAAGGAAAGCAAAGTGGGGAAATAGAAATAGCCTCCTTTTGGAGGATAAATGTAATAAATTTTTCATTAGGTAATTTTTTTCTTCTTCTTTTTCTTTTAGACAAATGAAAATGAGACCTGGAGAGGTCCTTATAGACTGCTTAGAGTCTGTTGAAGATACCAAAGGAAACAATGGAGACAGAGGTAACTGTGTAGTCAGGGAAATTGTGAACTTTCTAATATTTAACCTGTGTAGGTTCATGAAAACCATGTCTGGTTTCCATTGAACTCAGTATCAATGGTTTGTTGCAGAAAATAGATCCTGCCTATTTCACAGATCTGTCTCCCCTTGAAGTGTTTTCAAATAGGATCTGTTGTTCAAAGTTATAGGAAGGTGATAATCTTGTCTCAGAATTTGTTTAGAATTGAAAGCTATGTAAGAATAATCCATTTATAAACATTGTGGTGATCTTGCTGTAATCCCGTTTAATGCTTAGTTTTTTCTAACCTGGTTTAAACTGAATCAGAAAGGAATATATACATATATATATGTGTGTGTATATATA
>NW_009619931.1:0-6077 GCF_000690535.1 Cariama cristata
TCCAACCAAACCATTCTCTGAGTCTATGACAGCGTTTTTATATTTTTGGAAGTATGATTACAGATCATGTCTCTGTAAAAGAAATTCTACCATGAGCTTTGACAGCTTACACAGCAACAGTGTTGCTGAGTGAACATTTTGTCTCAGTTTCTTAGGCTGTGTACTGTACTTATTGCATATGCTGGGGCAACTTTAGTGCCTTGAAGTAATGTGTTTTTCAGTGACATATCAATGTGTCAGTGGATGCACCTGTGGAAACACTGACAGACTCTTAAATACAGTAGATGCTACTATCATGCAATATCATTCATTATACTGTCTGCCTATCTCACACCGCACTTGTCATAATGGTTTCTGAGCACCTAATGTCATCAATAGAATATAATAAATATGCTTGAGACATTTTCCTAAAGGTCCTGGAAGGACTTTCAGAGAATACAAACAGTTTCTGAAAGAGACAGGAGAAAATTTCTGATGAAATAAACTTTTTGTCCTTGCTTGACATCCACATCTTCTTAATAAAATACTATTTCTTAGACTGAAGGAAACTCTGTACTTCAGACAATGAAGTGCATTTCTAAAGGTGCAAGAGGAGACCTGTAATGGGATTCTGTTTAGCTGGAAAGTGTATCATCTATATTAAAGGTGAGCTTATACCTCAAAGCCATACATTAAATGCAACTGTATTAAATAAATGGTTTCCAATAAAAATTATATATCTTTTTGAACTTCATCTTAGATTCTAAATCCAGATTTGATGAGTGTTTATGTGATAAAAGAAGATTAATGTTTTCTGCATGGATCACCCAGAATTTAGTTCTTTGTGTGATATCAAACTGTTTACCCTTTTTTCTGTTGAGTTTATCAAAGCCAAAAGACATAGGCCATTCTTTGCTTGAAGAAGTGAGATATAGTCATCATTCATAGAATATGTTTCTCTTACAAATGTCGATACTTTTTTATTACTATTTACGGTTACAACAACATACTATGTATCATCAACTGAGTTACATATCAGAAAAAATTGAATTTGCAGATACCACATGTTGAAAATAGTAAGGAAGTATTTATGTGGGGGAATCATGTTTATGTTTTAATAATCCTGTACAGCAGAATATAAAAATATGCTCAAGTTTCTAGTTCTTTTTTAATGGAATCTTGGACTGTTTCAAACATTAAGCTGTAGTTACTCTCTCATTTTTAATTCCCATTCTCTTAATCTGCTATGTTGCTAGAAGGATGGACAATACAAGACTGGCTTCCAAGGCAAAGTAGATGATTTGTATTCATTTTTTTTTTTGTTCAATAAACCTGAACTCTTTTTTCTTCAGTGGAAATCTCTACAAATGGCTAATTAATTTTTTTTTTTTTTTCCATCTGCATTTGTGTTCTCAAGTTATGTTGTGAAAAATTCCTGCAATTAATTCTTGGAATGTGACTCATTGAAAACAAGGAATCAGTGACTGCACTGCTGTGTTGAGCATTTCACATGCAAACAGGTCATGGAAAAATATGTCCCACCTCCCTCTGTGGACTCCCTCTAATGAGGAATTCCCTAGTACAGCCTTCGTAGTTGCCGTAGAGACTTGAGGTAGGGATAAAATAATCTTTTCTCACCATTTATGTTTTCACCAGTTCTCTCTTTTCCATTCAGTGGATTGTTCCTGTGTTGATCATTCTGGGCATTTAGACCCTTCGATAAAAAGCACCATTTATGCATTTTACACAGCATGCCAGACAATGTTGTAAGGGGATTATTTTACAAATTATTAACTACAAGTTTATCCACAGAAATTTGAATAACAGCAGAAAATGCCTGAATGCAGATGTTCAGCACTCCCTGAAAAGTAAGCCTGTTCCTGTTGTGTCAGATTAGGTTGCCGAAGATTTAAAGGACTTTCAATTTATGTGTTACATATGAAAATTGAGAGGAATTCATCCTACCCTTTATCCACCTTGTCAAACCATAGAGTAGAATGACCCATATGGTGTCTGAAGAAACCAACATAGCAAGAATTAAGCAGCATTTTACCGTGGTCAGATGATCTTATTGCATTGATTGTCTTTTGCATATGAGGTAATTTTTCGTACATGGCAGACAATCAACAGGACTAGATATGTTTTCAGATAGCTCTCCAATTTGTAAGTAACAAGGGACCTTCTCCTTCAGTCACTACTACATGGGGGTCAAAGATGAAGTTTAGCTATCTCATTTCTTTCTTCAGAAGCAAGAGCTGAGAAGTAAGCCAGATCATCATAATCAGATTTAAAAGAGGAACAATTTGAATGGGATACAGTTATTTTACTTTATGTTGTGTACCTTGTCATTTCTTCAGCTTATAATTTTTCAAACCTGTTTGATCCTTGAGTGTTTGGTTCTGCAGCTACCAACAATGAAAGATTTCACTTTTCAACAAGCACAAAACAAGGTTTCTGTTAACACCTCTTAGTAAAGGAAACAAAAGCTTAAGTATGTTTTGTCAGATAACTATTTCTTATTGAAAGAAGGCAAGGTTGAGAGGGAAGTGCAGGATCTTTCTAATCCCATCTTGTCAACAGTTCAGCTGAGAGCTGGTTCTGGTAGAATAACGGTGAATTAACTCTTCTCCTCTATCTCCGTTTTTCTTCTCCTAGTTTTTTCCACCTCTTTCCTATTGTTCTCCTCTGGCTGTGTATACTCCCCATTGTGTCACCTATTCATGCCTCCATTTATATCTCCCTTTTCCCTGTTTATTCTCCAATCATGTTGTGCATGACTGGCTTGGTAAAGAAACTTAACTGGAACAGTGTTTTCTGCACTGTAAGACTGAGATATATTTGAGATCAATTGTAGATTCTTACCAACTGTTACAAAGCTCCAAAGAATAGTTTGTAAAACTCTATCAGTAGAAGACAAGAAAACCTGAATAAATGTTTTCCATGGCTTTAGTACTTTAAAGTCTTGGATAATCAGTGCCTTCCACTATCTGCAATTTTTTCTAAATATGCTTTTCTTTTTTCCAAGTGGACCACAACACTAAGCCAACATTTCCAGCTTATCCATATCTTTCATTCCGGTGTCTGTGTCATCCACACACCAGACACACTTCTAGTGTCTGCATTACTCAGCTCCCCAGGTAACTTGATCTTATTCTATCATCCCTATTGGCTTTTACCAACGGTGTTTCTAAATTCTGCTTATATTGCAGATTTATATGTATCTGATAGTCTGACTACCACAGAAATCTCTGTCAGCTGTTTTAAGAAGGTTTATGGCCTTGACACGAGAACTGAGAAAAATATGAAAGACACCATTCCCTTTCATTGCCTTTCCTAAAAAGATAACGCTCCATTTCAGCTTCAGCATAAACGTACCTTTGCCATTTACCTAAATTTGCCTACAACGTATTTTCTCTCCTTACCAACCTCTTAGTTTTTCACACAAACATTGAATAAAAACACAAAAATGTGGTTTTGGTCCTAACTAAGACCCAGTTCTCCTTTAGCCCCCAAATGTCTCCCAGCATTAATACTTTATTCACTCATTAATACGTCCTTCCAAAATTTGGTTATAACAAATCTGCACATGCTGCCTCAAGGCACATTTACTCCACCTTCACTGGAGTTTGCTAGAATTACACAAACTTCTACTCTGGACCACTTGTCCAAGTGAGACTTTAATGTGAAAACTGAAATAGCTGAGACATTTAAAAACATCTAATTTCTGCTTTTCTCCTGCAAAACTTTACGAATTCAGGGAGTGACTGAGAACCAGTACCCAAGGTTTTAAGTCCATTCTGTACCTTAAAACCAGAAGATCAAATAAACAAAGAACACTTGTTATAGAATAAGTTTAGCCAACTTAACATTTTAGTTGTACTCTATTCTTCTAAATATATTCTTTTGTCTGAATAACTTCAGTTAGCATTAGTTAGCAGGAGAAGGAATTCCAGGTCACATATCATAAACTCATCCCGACCTCGTTGCTTGGCTACGGGGGGGTCTAGAAGAAGATAAGGAGGAAACTTTGTCAGCAGAAGCCGCAAACCATTGAGATAAGGACAACAAATGGCCCGTCAGGAGTTCGGAGGCGGAGAACCAAAGAGAAACATTTGAGCCCTCAGACCACAAATTATCATTGGACCAAGAGGCGCATGAACAGCGCGTGAAGAGACTGACCATTGGACCGAAAGGTGCGTGAAGGGCGCATGGAGAGGGGGTGCATAGATTGTAAGGGTTTAAAAACCCAGGTTTTCTTTGTTTCGGGGTCCCTCTCTGGAGGCACCCAGCTTAAGCTGTCATTCTGCTGTACCATCCAAATAAATTAATTATTTTTCTAAGATTGGAAGTCTGAAACTCAGCTGCAGGAGACCTAGGGTAAAGAGATTTCTCTAACAACACTTGCCCAACTAGTATTTGCAGTCCACATAAAATGCACTCTGCCATCAAGTGGGGAACACTAATAATTAATTGTCAATTCCAGCTTTCATGTGTGTCAAACTTTGTGGCTGCATACCTTAAAAGATACAGTCCTGAGGAGAAAAATCAGCTTTCACGTGAAATTCTGTAATTGTTTCATTGCATTCATCTTCATTGTTCACCTGGCTGGCAGCATGATACATGTAAGCTTGGAAGGAGAAGTCTGTATATTAAGGAAAAAAATTCACCCTGGGATTTTGAGCAATGTCATATCTTAAATTGGAAGGAACTCTACTGTTTCATAATATGTCAACAAACTTAAGGGCTTAACAAAGAATATAAGAAGTCATTAGCTGTGTATGTGGGCAGCTGAGAGTCAGGGTTGTGCTCAAAGGATCACAAAATAATTTGGAAAGGGCCTCTAGAAGCAATCTTGTTCAAGTTTGGACTTAAAGCAGGGATGACTTTGAAGTGAGATCAGATGCTCAGAACCTTGTCCAGCTGAGCCCTGTGAATCTCTAGTCTCTCTGTGAATCTCCAATAGCATGAACTATGCAGTATTCATTAACACAAGTGGAAATGAGAAGAATCTGAGTAGCCACTAAATTGGATTGGACTACAAAAAAAAAAAAAAAAAGTAGAGATCTCACAGGTACAGTCTCTGAAGACAGAAAAAACCAAAATAATCACCCCTGAATATCATGAAGCTTCTGCTAGCTTCCTCATTCAACTGCAAGTAGTTACAGAGCATTTTAAGTAACAAACTAGATATGATCATGGCTGGAATTTTTCTCTTCATTTCCACTCACCTATTTTTGTGGACTTCACAAAATCTAAGATAGGCAACCCATTTAAAACTGCAAAATTGTGGTTACTTTCTATTTAATCTGGCTTGTCTAAAGAGCATTTTCAGAGTAACCTTCTGAATCCTAAGTAATTCTATTCCTTTAGGATAGCAAACCTAAGAATAAGTCTAACAAATTCTCTTAGAAGGACCAACCCTTCCATCTATGTTCCACAGATTATATCACATGAATTGGGAGTTAAAGCTGTATGTCACACTGGTTTAATTAGTGTAGAAAGGTTGTTTTAATGCGTGTCCCAAAGGCTTGCAAGACAATTCTCTGCAGGAGAATGAAAAAAACCAAAAGTTTCCCTGTGACCATCCATTAGTGTTCTGAGATCTAGTGAAACTGTGGGGAACACATCAAATTCTAACGGTTCTGAAAAGACCTACTTCAACTGGGTTGGCAAGATAGCATCTTGAATCATAGAATCATAGATTCATAGAATCATTATGGTTGGAAGAGACCTCAAAGATCATCAAGTCCAACCGTACACCTGATGCCACCCTGTCCACTAAACCATGTCTTGAAGTGCCACATCTAAACATTTTTTGAACGTCTCCAGGGACGATGACTCCACCACCTCCCTGGGGAGCCTGTTCCAATGCCTAACGACTCTAACAGTGAAGAAGTTCTTTCTAATGTCAAGCCTGAACCTCCCCTGGCGCAACCTGAGACCATTTCCTCTCGTCCTATCGCTAATTACCAGGGAGAAGAGCCCAACCCCCACCTCACTACAACCTCCTTTCAGGTAGTTGTAGAGGGCGATCAGGTCTCTGCTCAGCCTCTTCTTCTCCAGACTAAACAACCCCAGCTCCCTCAGCCGCTCCTCAT
>NW_009619931.1:6633-8948 GCF_000690535.1 Cariama cristata
CGTGACCGGCCACCAACTGGACTTAGCTCCATTCACTACCACTCTCTGGGCACGGCCGGCCAGCCAGTTTTTTACCCAGCGAAGGGTATTCCTGTCCAGGTCATGAGCTGCCAGTTTCTCCAGGAGAATGCCATGGGAGACAGTGTCAAAGGCCTTGCTGAAGTCCAGATAGACCACATCTACAGCCTTTCCCTCATCCAATAAGAATGCTTATTGACTGTAAGGCAAAGGGTATAACTGGCAATGTCAAAATTACAGTTATTATTGCAGTATTTACTATAGTGTGTATAAACTATACTTATTATGAAGTTATTTAATTGGGTGCCCTAACATCTTACTAATATGGATTTTCCTTAGCTAAATATAAGCTACATATTGCATTTCTATTTTATCTTTTTGTTTTATCTTGAACTTAATTAACTTTTTGTCTTAATATCTTGTCTGATGACACAGCTAACTCAGAAAACCCAAAAACTTTCCATTCTCACAAGAATGGTGATGACTGTACTGGTACAATAGATAATACATTGTCAACATAACAATAGCTCCAAACCCTTCCAGGGATTCAAAAGTAACTAGCTTTTTATCACTGTAAGTTTTATGGGTTCCTTGAAACCTGGGGATGCAAAGATCTGAGAGAAAGTAGCCCCTTCTGCGGGCTTATGCTAGCTGGGAAAGCTTTCTGGCATTAGGCAAGGCAGTGAAAAACGTTTGTAAACTTGGATTAAAACAGATGAGCATCAGGATCTAAGACAATGATTGTGAGACTGAAGGATGTGTTTTACCCTGTACTTTAATTCTTCTTTGAATGTACATAACAAGGATACTCATGGAATGACTAGGGGTTCTAATCATGCATTTTTCACTCAACTAATTCCAAGGTCTCCCAAGTATTTCTATGTACATAAATCTCTTGTTATTCTGAGTATAGTGCCAAAGAGTTTAATAAACTTTATTCCACAAAGTTGCCTAACCTTAGAATTTCTGAGAAACTGCTACAAATAAACAAAAAAGCTTGGAGCAACTTAAAAGCAGAAAACTAATTTGTTTTATCAATTCTTACTCTCTGTTCTTGATCTTCAGGAAAATTTGGGAGTCACTATTTCAGCCCCACATATACTGTCCTCCTTTGTTGTATGAATGGGAGACATATTTCTTACTGTCAAATTTAATCAAAGAATCTAAAAGAAAGCAAAGAACCTTATTTACTTACAAAGACACCACAGAAAAAGCATTTTCTTTCTTATGTATCCAAAGAATAATTGGAGTATTTCAGTGTTGCATGTCTATGTTTAAACTGGCTATGTTTCTTCATCTATCTAACAGATCTGACTGAAGTGTTTGTTTAAAAAATTAATTTGAGTCAAAAGCCAAAAGGAAAGGATACTGTATCATTAACAATCTAAACCTAAACATAGGGAAAAACCCAAGCACCATAATTATGTTTGGTAAACAGACAAGAAGATATACGTAAAACTTCAAGACTTAAAAAAAAAAAAAGAAGAACAGAGGAATGACATCAAGGAAGCTGCTAAACATAGAAGATCTCACTGAAGTTTCAGGGATACCAGGAGGGAGAATAATGTTGAATTTTAATGTCTCCAGAGGTTGACTTTGCCTGTAACATTTGTAAAATATTGAAAGAGAAGAAAGAAAGTGATATGGATATGAATTCTGTGGCTGGTTTAAGCTGCCCTTGAAAGCAGCTGCCATAAATTTTGGATGAAGCCAGATAAGGTTGACAATTTTTATCTTCAATTCATTCTTTCCTGTCCTTCAAAATGTAAATGATCCTGATGGAATTAAAGCTAAGCAGAATGGCTTTCTTCTGTGATCTGCATATCCAATGAGCTACACATTTATATCAGTAAAGTTAAGCCAGTTTTCCCCTCCCATTTTGGAGACCCTGTTTATGTGTGTGTGTGTGCACACGCACACACATGCGTGCATGTACCCCAGCATGTGTCAACTCTTATGCTTAAACAGCTACTTGAAATTTCAGGAAAAGTGGAAAATTAAGGTCTAATAGGAAAGGGAAAGCAAAAGAAAAAGCTATCAATACATTCACTTATTTTTTCTGTATTAGTCACAAGAGAAACTAACAGATGAAGTGAATCAAGGAGGAAAAGTAGAAGGACACTAAACCAAAGCTTTTAGTCAAAAATAAAAATTTACATTTACTCATAATATTCTTCACAGACCTTCCATATAGCCTTCAAATTCTAATTAAAACAAGTACCTGGGATTGGAAATGTAAATTACTGCTTCTTCTCAGTGAAAAATATCCCATTGTGAGAGTCGGTCCGAAGTTGGCC
>NW_009619932.1:0-364 GCF_000690535.1 Cariama cristata
AGAAGCTGCCGGTGATGCTGGGAATTGCTCTCGTTCTGGGATGCTGGGGAGGAATATACTAACCCCCCTCTCAGAGGTAACCGACTCTAAGGACATCCAGAAACCCCCCTGGAAGTCCTCTTACCCACGTGCCCGGCTTTTTCTTGGTCTCTTCGGGTTTTGTCTGTCTGTGAAACCCCCAGCTGTGCATTGTGTGTGTGTGTGTGTCCCCACCTGCTCCCCGCAGGGCTCAGCAGGCCCTTTGCACCTCAAGCAGAGGGCCTCGGGATTTTTACGGCCCAGGTCAGCATCGGCACCACCCAGGGCGTTTGCTGGGCTGGGGGTCCCCCCAGCCTCCCGCCTGCCGCTGACCCTCTGCTCTCCG
>NW_009619932.1:397-2185 GCF_000690535.1 Cariama cristata
GAAGGAGGGGTGAACGCTTCACTGCCTGTGGCTCTGCGTGTGCCTCTGCGTGTGGCTGCAGGAGCAATAAGGACTTAAGTTTGTTGCTTGCCTTCACTGTGCATACGTGCCTGGAGACCCATCAGGACAACTCATTCTCAATCTAATTTCCTGGCACTTCCAGCACAGCGCACCCCCGGCCGATATCCACAGGCTGCAGATACGTGAAATAAGTAACAGCAGCGCTGTGCTTTCCGGTCTTGGCAGCCTCCGAGTTCCAGACAACTCTACCAGAAATGTGTGGCAAGACGAGGAAGGACATGGCTCATGAGGACAACCAGTCCCAGGCTCAGAGAATTGTACGGAGTTCCCAAAACCTCCTCAAATTATTGATCCACGCTCCTCCAGAACCACTGAGTCCCAGGGGGGAGACGCCTCTCCCAAGCATCGGGGTGCACACCGGGATGCGCTGCTGTGGAAGCTGGCACTGATGTACAGTCTGACCTTGACAAGGTCACTTCGTGTCTGCATTGCCCCAACTTCCCTGTCTGCTTCAGGCAGAACAACTCCAACGCAGTTTGGACCAGGGACAGCTAATACATGTTGAGCATCTAAAGCAATTAAAAGCATTTGTTCTGAGTGCGCCGGGAGCCTCCTGTAAATGGTGCTGGGCTCTGGCACAGCATGGACAGCCTTGACACGCTGAGGACACAGGGAGGCCCAGCTCCTTTCTGCTGGCCGCAGGGCTGGGCTCGCTGCGGCAGCGGTGTTGGGAGAACCAGCTCTGCTCCGGCAAAGGCAGCCACCTGGTCCGGGAGCCTTGGAGGGATCCCAAAGTCAATCAGTGCTCCCAGCCCCTGCCCCAAACAGCCCCGGGTGCCCTCAGCACCGTTCTGCTTGACTTTCTGTCCCTTATGGCTGTGGACAAAAATGAGAATTACCACTTACACACCCCCAAGCTCAAAACCCGCAGACAGGAGGGGCCCCGGCTGCTCTACTCCATAGCAGCACTCGTGAGACTTAACCCATCTGCAGCCCTGATCCAGCTCCTGGGAGCTCTGGGCGCGGGCATCAATCCTCAATGTATTTGGGAGAGACAGAGGATGTGGCAGCGACACGGCCAGGACCTCCCAGCTCAAAGCAAACACCCAGGCCCCCACTTCCCAAGCCCAGGGCCATGCAGAGCCTGTGCCAGCTTGTGCCGGCCACCCGGTACCCCCTCCGTGGCGGGGCGGAGGCACCCTGGATGCAAAAGGCCCTCGCACAAAACCAAACTTCTCTCTGCAGGAAGCAGCCCAGGACCCCTCAGCTGGGCTGGGGCTTAGGGGACAGGGAGCAGGACATCCCCCCGTCCCACAGCCCTGGTCCTGGCCCTTCCAGCATGGCATGAGCATGGCAGCCGCGCCGAACCCCATCCCAGATGCTGAAGTGCCTCTCCCCAACCCTGTGCCTCATCTCAGGGGCTCGATAAACATCTGTTGCCATAGAGACTTGCGCTGCCTTCCCTGCGTCGGCTTCACCCAACGAGATGAAACAAGAGACGCACGCTCCACTCGGAAAAACAGGAAGAAAATGTTTGGCTTGAAACCGTGCTGGGGGTGGGGGTCAGGCCGGCAGCATGCAGCGCAAACAGCCCGGCAGCAAACAACGGGGAGGCTCCAAAAGGGGAGCTGCGCAGGCCAGCGCTGCAAATAATATTTAAAATAATATTCATAGTAATAGTGCATACCACCGTTCCCCGTGATCTTGCTGGCGACCTTGGGAGTTTCCATCCGGGTCAGCACAACCGTGCCGGTCTTACGGCCACAG
>NW_009619932.1:2249-2767 GCF_000690535.1 Cariama cristata
TGCCAGGCTGCGCGCAGCCCCGTGGCGGTGGTCCCCGGGGTGCCCAGCCCTCGGCTGCGGCAGGTACAGAGCAGGATGCTCGTAGGTCCCAGTCCAGTTCCCAGACCCACGCCGGCAACGTGGAGTTTATAGTGACCAGCCTCCTGACGTGAATCCTTACCTAGCAGCTGATTTTTGCCTCAGCTGTGAATGGGAATTTAGCTCCTGATTCAACAGGCAGCGATGCAGGGAGGCAGGGCTCTGTCAGACATCTCTCCTGAGGCAGACACTGTTCTGGCTGGAGACTGAACCCTGCCATGTCCCTGCCAGGAACATCTCCATTGCCCCTGAAATCATACGGTTTGCCGTCAGAAGTACCTTGGAGCAGCCGTTTTCACTCGGAGCGGGGGGAAAGAAAATAGAAAGCATTGAACACGGTACTTCTTTCCTCCAACCGTCATTCCAGCCCGGAGCATCCTCCGAACTTTGTGTCTCTGAGCACCCCAGGGACCGGGAGCATCGCCCTCTCTGCCCGGAGA
>NW_009619933.1:0-21760 GCF_000690535.1 Cariama cristata
GTGCTCACATGGCAGGGCAGGCACCTGGGTGTCCCAGACTGGATTCCACATCAGACAGGAACCGGATTCATGAATGCACAGATAGACGTCAAAGACAGGACAGAAAGCAGCATCCCACCAGGATGCTGACCTTGAAAGAAAGAGAGCTGATCTCCATGATTCCCGAACTTTATACCAAGTATTGACATGTATGGATGAAATAC
Source organism: Cariama cristata (assembly GCF_000690535.1). Lineage (NCBI taxonomy): Eukaryota > Metazoa > Chordata > Aves > Cariamiformes > Cariamidae > Cariama > Cariama cristata. The sequence continues at coordinate 204 of NW_009619933.1, forward strand.
TGCATTGGTCAGTCCTTGGTCACCTCACCGCTTTCTGTGGGTGCGACCCTTTTCCACCTCCCGACCCACAGACCACAAGAGAGCCCACAGGGAACAAGCAGACACCTGGGCCTTTCTGCATAACAATCCCGCTTCTACCCCAGCAACAGCTACAGATATCAGAAGCCATCAACTCTAACAGCAGACACTGCCTGAAAACCATATAGTCACCTTCAGAGAGTGCAGTTACTTAGAAGTAACTTAACTGAAGTAAAATCTACTGAAAGGAGAAATGGTCCTGTTTTAGCCAAACCAGGACAAAAATCAATGCAAATATGAACCAAAATTCTGGGAGGAGAGGGATTATATAAATATTCAGCAAGCTACCAAGAGCTTCTTGCATGCATACTTAAGGCATGAGGATATAAGTACATTCACATATCTTCTCTGCACTCTGCTTTTAGTTTTTTTGCCAAGAAGAAATTTTTTTTCTTGTGAAGTGCAATTCGCAGGTGTTTGCTGAAATGAACCCTGGTAGTGACCTACATAATAAAGAGCTCTTTGCACTGGTAGCTGACTCAGGTTATCATCAGCACTGTGTCTCAACTGATGCATAGCCTTTGATGAAGACAGAGCAGTCTAGTCTGCAATGCTATTAGTGCTACTCGTAACATAAATGATAATGATACACCTCTTGACATTTACAAGTAAAACAAAGTACTATGTCCTTCATTTCTGACTGTGAGGACAATAAGACTTAAAATAGGACATGGAACGAAGCCAAAAATGGTTTAGATGTCAGTGCAGAGGAATTAGAGTTGATCTTGTACAGAAAGCTTCAAAATGCATAAATGTTGATCCACCTTGACTTAAAACTGCAAACTTTGCAACTAATAGACCTATTTATGCAGGTGTCTAGAGATTCTTGCTGTGGTTAGTAAACAAGTGCCTGAAGCTTTGGGATGTGGGAAACCTATATGGATTCTAGTATACTAACCCGAACTTCAGACATTAAAAATAATAGACTGATATTGTGAGAAAAATCCTTGCAAACAGATCTAGAAAACTAACGCATTGCTCGTATGTGTAAGGTTGTTAGAGATGGGGAAATGGTGATCACATAGGCTATTTCTACTTTGAGATATCATACATTTTGGATGATTTTGGATACATTTTCTCGCCTGCCTTTAGATATCCACAATGAAGACACTGACATCTGGTGGGCCACCTATTTCTGTTTATAGAAAAGGGAGAGAAATAGGGGGTTTAAGTCTTGATTTATGTGACCTAGTTTGGATGCCTACTTTAGGAGTAGAATAATCATGCCCTAGAAATGATTCTGGGCTGGGATGAATTACAGTCTCAGTATTCTGTTCCAGTCCTCCAAGTCCTCCATTTTTGTAAAAATGTAAGAAGCTAGACTCATGACATTGGCTTTGAGGGATGGAACAGCGAGCTTCAAGAGACATAATGTATGGACTAAAAACCAAATAAATAAAAATTTTAAAAACTTTTGAGGGCAAGTAAAGATATCTGCCACACACCAGATCCACAAAAACTCTCATCTAAGTCCTTCGGGTTGAATGCTCAATGGTTGGCTTTGAGTCCCTGAGTTATTTGATTTTTTTCCTGAAAGGAATTTGGGTTGAGCTTTGCTTTAACTCCTACTGTCTATTCCTGTCCTATTTCCAGGTGAACTCAAAGGTTAGTGATCTGAGTGTCTTAGACTATCAAAACTGATCATCAAAGTTCCAGGAATGGTCAGTTTTGACATCTCTGTTCTTTATATGAAACATTTTCAATGGGACTTTCAGAGAACGATGGCCTTCTCCCTACGCCCCATCAGCTCTTGTCATGCAAACTGGTTAGGCATTGATATGACCAGGCTTTTCTGACAATTATAGAGAAATCTTAAATTTGTATATCACAGTACAGGTAGGAGCACAAGTCTGATGATAATATAAAATAAATGCTCATATGGAGCATGTTATCTTGAAGGCAGCTGCTGAATGGTAGTGTTCGCAAAAGCCTAAAGATGAGAATGCAGTATGTAAGCAAACATAGATCAGCAGGAGGATATGCATTTTCTCTAATTTGCTATAGTATTGTAACTGCTGCCATTTACATCCTGACTAAACCTGGTCTGCACCTCATATAACTGATGGAGTTGTGACAAGTTGTTTGGTATGAATAATTGTTTACTAGAGAATATGTCAGACAGCTCAATTACTTTTTTGTTTTACCTCATTTTGAGCTTCCTTCAAAACTTGAAGCTGGTGTCTGGAAACACTGCAGTGCCTGCCATCTGTTTTATCTGGGCAAAACCTCAGATTTTTCTGTATTTTTAAAGTAATTTTGATAAATCTGTTGCAAATCTGTTACACTATGAAATTTTATCTATAAAAAACATATGTTGCCTCTCTAGTAGATCTTCCTCTCCTGTCCCCTTGGACTCTTGGCATGACATTATCATTCTTACAATCTTCTGGAATTTCCTAGGTAGCCCAGGATTTAAGAAGTGTTAAGATAAGTAAGCCAGAGAGTTCCTCAAATGGTGCTTTTAGGAATTAGATGCAAGTTTTCCCAGTCTGTTAATTTAAAAGTTTTTAAACTCAGTAGCAGTTTAATGTCCTTTGTCACAAATATCCTAGAAAGTACTTCATCATGCAAGAATCATCATTCTGTGATCTCTCTTCATTTCAAATACAGCATGGATATGTTTCATAAACACTTCTATTTCTGCACTATTGTGAATGAACCTACCACCTCTGTCAAGCATTAAGCCTACACCATTGTTAGAATGTCACTTGCTCAAAATAAATAGACTTCAAAGACAATTCTTTGTTGGACTCAGTCCTGCCATCCACAGTCTTCTCTCATCTTTAGCTTCCCTTATAAGTTTTTTACATTTTATACTTTCTGCTATACATTATTTGCTACCTATTTTTCCTTTCTTTCCCAGTTTGCAATATTTTTTCCATTTAACAGAAGTTAAAGCCTTTGCAGCTCAAACATCTCTGCTACTCATAGAGGCATGCCAAGTGCTTCCAATTCCCAAGATCCTCTGCAGTCTAGAGAAAATAAAAACAAATTCTGAGGGTAGGAAACTCCTCTGTGGGAAGAGACTCAGAATTTAGGAATCACAATCCATTGCAAGGGTTTCACCCAATCAGGCTTTGCATTTTGTTTTGCACCAATTATATGTAATATTTTCAGTAAGCTATTAGTTGAATTTCCTTTGTTGGCAGGAAAACAGTCTTCGTGGACTAAGAGCATACACACATACTGTACCTTGATTTCAGAAAGACTTTTGGCATTCTGCAATGACAACGTTATATGCTAGCTAAAGAAATAGCTGACTTGTGTGAATCTAGATCCAGAACTGTTTTGAAAACAATAATGAAAGCGTATTTACCAATGAGTCCCTGTGAAAATAGAAGGATTCATAGCATAGCATCTGTTTCTAATCCATATACTGTTCAATAGTTTCATTAATAACTAGGATGATGGAGTACAGCGTATGGTTATTAAATTTGCAGATGGAGCCAAGCTGGAGATGAATATACTGAGAATGGTATAACAATTTAAAATGATCTTGACAAATTGGAGATACGATCTGAGAGTAATCAGATACTATTCAATGGGGACACATACGTTAGGCAGGAGTTGTCTATTTTGTAGACAGGATGGATAAAAGTAATTTAAAAAGCACTTCTGCAGGAAAGGACTTCGGGGTTAAAGCTGGCCATACAGTGGACTAGCTCAACATGATTCACCAATGTCATATTGATGAAAAAAAGACCAGACCTCTTTGGGATCAAATGGAATTTATAACCCCAAACATAGCCTGCAAGACATGAAGGAATTCTTCCTATTGATTCAGCATTTAAAGGCTTCACTCAGAGCAATTTTCCAATTATACGTGGACCAGTTGGAGAGAATTCGGTAGAGAAAAATGAGAATGTTTGGAAGTCTAAAAATGTGACCTATGAAAAACAGTTGAACAAATTGGGTTATTTAACCTAGAAAGGAGAGGACTGTGGGAATAAAACAATTTTCAAATACATAAAATGCAGTTGCAAAGAGAGGGAATAAACCACTTTTCATGTTCTAAGCCTAGAAATAATGAGTGTAAACTGCAGCTTAATTGGTAGGAGAGTAAAACACTGGAATAAATTGCCTAGAGAACTGGTGGAATCTCCATCTTTCAAAGTCCTTAAGAACCAACTAGTGAAATATCTGTCAGAAATGACACTGATATAATTGTTCTTTCTGGAGCAAAGCAATAATAGACTTAATGACATCTCGACATTCCCTCCAGTCTTGTGCCTACAGAGAGTTATTGAAAACAAAATACATCTTGATGGAGGGATGTGAAAAATGCTACAGTTCTGATTTCAGTAATGGAAGTAACCGAAGACACAAGAACTAGAAAATCAAGTCTAGTAACCCTAATTGTGAGACGTGATTTTACAATGAACTTCCTGGTCCTCATTCTTGAATGTTAATTAACCTTTATGGAACGTAGTTTATCTGTTCGTAATACGAAATATAAAACGTGGAGGTAGTACTTAATATCAGAAGAACACTCTAGTTGTAAAATTACTGAAAAGCAAAGAGCTGTCATTTGTTGCAAAATATTTAAATACAGTATATGGCCATAATATTTTAACAGATTTCTAAATAATACACAAAAAATATTGTGAATTTGCTTAAATTAAGCAAAATTGAATAGTACATTTTTTTTGAATTAGTGATTAGTAATATTTTCTTATACTCTTATACTCTTAATAATAGAGTATTTTTCTCCCAAGAATATCATGCAGTGAAAAAAAACCAAAGTAGAACAATCCCTCAATATGTTTTGTCAACTTAGCCCAAAGAGGATCCTGCTTTGCATAAGCAGTTAGAGTGGTAAAATGAAAAAGTGATGTTTGACTATGAAGGAATAACCATGGAATTCAGCAGAGTTTTCTTAAGCAAAATGATGGTAAACTTTGAAGCATTTAGTCTCCTGTGCTTCAGTGTTTACAAGAAGAAATGGAAATAAAACAGAAAACAATTTGTAAGTGGTATAGATGGCTGTGAAAGAAGTTCATTCCATACTTGGGCAGTCATGAGATAAAAAAGTCACTCAATCTGACTAGGTAAAGAATAGCTAATTCGAAGTGAGAAGAAGCACAAGGACAGGTTTCATTAAAATCAAGGTAGTGGAGCAGAGAAACAAAGCCTGATGGAATGGATACAGATCAGGGCTGTCCACAACGGACTTGTGTTTTCTGATAAAGAGAAATGACAGTTTTCTTAGCTAAGCCCGAGCTACTCTGTAGGAACAGAAACATTTTCATTCAGGAAAAAAATATAACATACAAACAAACAAAAATCCCCTCTAATTTTAAAACGTCTGCAAATCATATTTTCCAGCAAGCATTAAGGTTTAGCAGCAGAAATACAGTTACATTTTAGTGATGTATTACAAGATTTGGAATTTGTATTTTCCACACAGGAAAAAAAACCCCTCTTTTTCTGTTTACTGAGACTAAAGAAATGTTTATATTATAGACGCTTAGATTATCAAGCTAGAATGGATCAATCTGTGCTTATTTAGCTTGAGTTCTACAGCATAGGCTGTATGACTAAATAAACAAATTCTTGTTTAACTACAATGCTGCTCCCAGAAAAATACTGAAGCTTTATTTGAAGTTGTCAGTGATAGGTCATATCACAACACCATCTTTGCAATCATTACTTAATTAATAATTCCTCATTTAAAACAACAATAACATTTTATTACCAGTTTGAACTGCCTCATTTCAGCTTCCAGCTGTTCGATCTTGTCATACACTTGTCTAATGGACTGACAAGCTCTCTGTTATCCTGTTGCTGTGGTGCACATGAGTACTTACACAGTACAATCAAGTTGCCCATGAACCTTCTCTGTGTTTAGTTAAAATGGATTGAAACATTACAATCTGTCAAAATACGCCAAGTTTTTCAATATTTAATGCTTCTTATTGGCTCTTGGAACTCTCATTCAGTTATTGGTATCCAAACCATATTTCTCTAGATATTGCATACCTATGTTATTTGGGTTTAGATGTAGTATTACATGCATCCCAGGAGTAGCAGAAATATTGTCTGTTACTGTACTGTAAGCAAAGGCTCAATTAATTTGTGGATGTCACCAGAAGATTTTTCTTCTTATACAGATCCCTTGTAAAATGTGAAAATGTGTTTCCTTGCATTGCTAACCCTTGAATCAAATCATAAACCTAGATGGAAATTCTGCAACCATGTTTTATGGTCTTAGGTACTGCAAAGTATGTATCACCAGAGTCCAAGAAATTGAATGTTTGAGTATTCAGTGAGTATTCAGCAGATACTACGGAAATGCTCTTAGCTCCAGCCATGCTAAGGACAGAGCAAATTCAAGTACTCATTTGTAAAATCCCTGATAGATGATTCAATTACAGGTATCAGAAACAGAACATTCGTACAATCTCTGTTTATTCTAAGGCTAAATTGTTCTCTCCTACTTTGTGTCTCTCAGTGTGGCCTGACTACATGACAAGGGACTCTCGTTTTGTATGCTCCCAACATCAACAGGTTAAGGAAACTAAAGCTACAGGGAAACTATACACAATCAGCCTTCCTTTGAATAACTGATCACTTCACATCCTAATTGATTGGCCAGGCACTGATGTCTCCCAGCATGACCTTAACGTGACCTGTTAATGACTGCCCACAAATAAATCACTGCTTGAGCTCTTTCTAGCTGAGTAGCCTTGTATTCCAGTTCTGCATAAAGCCTTTTCACTCATTGAATCTATAGGACTTAGAAAATCTGTCTTCTGTCAGTCACACCTTCCAGAACTATATGTATGAATATGGCTCAATACTGGCTGTTTGCAACCCCAAAATGATAGCAAGTAATCACGTTGCAGTGCTAATGGACACAGAGGAGATAAATCATCAATCATCACTTGGACACTCTGACTTTACATTTAGTTTTATTAAATGCGCTGTCTGTGCCTAGCTTCCAGGCATTAAAATTACATGGGGTTAAGGACCTGTTCTCTTATTTGGCCTTCCATCAGTCTTTGTGACCATTGGAAATGTTATCTGTAATGACTTTAGTTTATTCCAAGTCACTGATTGAAAAATGTGACCTTGTCTAGGGCCATAGGTTCGCCGGGGAACTGCATTAGTAACTTGTCTATTCAGTGGTGGTTCCCCAGCAGTACGCTGAGAGACAGCTGAAAGCTCCACACCTATCAATGAGTATGGTCTGGACCTGGACATGGCTTATGGACAGCCCAGCCCAAATGTTATACGCTCGCTAAGGTTAAACTGTTGTTATAGTCTTCTGAGGCCAATGGGCTTTGAAAGTAATGTGCCCTAATGGCTCCAAACTTCTAGGGAATTGCTGTTCAGTCAACAATCCCCTCTGCCAATAATTTACCAAGCAACAACAATACTTCAGTCACAGATATTGACACACTGCCATGTCAATCCTCTGGTGCCTCACCAGCCATCATGATTTATTTGTGATTGATGAAGCAGTGAAAGAAGAAGCTAGAGCACTCCTGTCAAAAGATAGATGAATTTGATTAATTTCAGCATAGAACATGTTTATTTTCCTGTGTGATGGCAATGGAAAAAGGTGAAGAAGTCAAGCCTACAACAATATTTCTTCTGATTCAAAATCCCTTGAGGTATTTTTGAACCCCAGGATATGGAGATAGGGTAAACATTTGTACAAATGGTGGGAAAATGAAATGTGTCTCCATGGTTTTCAACAGAGCTACAGTAAGGGAGGATGAAATCTGACATGTTGGGGCTGATCCTGAAAAAGATGAAAATGAAGTAAGGTGATTCATCTGAGGAAGATATTAGATTATGTGAATGGGCTACACCTGTTAATCAACATTTTGGGGATCAAGTGTTTGACATATGCAGAAGTGCAAAAGCTATTAATACATTTGGTTTTGTTAGATTTCATATTAAGTGATTTTGATCAACTATATGAAAGTTTGCATTTTTAGATGATAGATTTCAGCAGAAAAAACCCTAAATATTCCAGCTGTCCTTTGAAGTTGAAGACATGTTGACATTTTAGAGATGTCAGATTACTATTTATGTGTCCAACCATGTATTTAGGTATCTTTTCTGGCAGCAAAGCTTAAAAAAGGCTTAAGACCTCATTTTGGGTGACCAGATTAAACGATTAATGACACCAAATGATTTTTTGAATGGAAATAATGGAAGATCAAGGAAGAACTTTCCTGTGTTTATTCAGTTATTTACACACAGATACGTACATGACAGAACCTCAGCAACACTGCACCTGGAGTTATTTGACTAAGGACGGTGGTGAAAAGGCACAAGCCAACGTTATAAACCCTTTCAAGCTCTCCACTCATGGGATTTTAAACACAAGCAGCCAAAGTGTTGTCATTTAGAATCTGAAAACATACTGTGGTTTACATTATTTATTTAAGCTGCATTATTATGTGTTATGCAAGCTATTCCCATGTTTTATATAATTACATCACAAACTTATTAAGAGATTGTTATCGGTGTTGACAACTCATACTCCTAAGATAGAAAAGCCAGAATTAAGATTGTTAGTGGGGAACACAGTGTGTAATTGGATAATTAAAGAGTACATATGCCTTGGGAAACAACATAATTTTGAACAAACAGCCATAATTATGGAATTTCCTTGGTTTTCTGCTAGCTAACTTCTGTGTTAAACCACATTTGCTTGTTTTTCAGTAGTTTTGTCAACAATTCCTGTAAATGTACCATTCTGTCTTGAAGATGATTGACTGGGCCTAAAATGCTTATTTTAGTGGTAAATGTGCTGTGCAGAACATGTAATTTAGTTCATATATATGACAGATACATCAGGTGCCTTCTGAAATCATGATGAAAAGATCTAATAAAAAATATCTTTATCAGTCAGATTCAGTTTTTGAATAAAGTTAAATGTCAGATTTGATTGAAGCCTGTAGTAGAGAGTTAAGAAAAGCACGCCTTATTGCCTGTTACAAGATTACTGTCCCCCTCAGCTCACTCAAACCATGCTCTATGCTTCTGTCTTTAAACTCAGCTGTTGTCCCCAACCAGGACTTCATTTAATTTTTTGGCAAGAGTGGTGGAGTTTTCTGATAAAAAGTACTTACTTGTCAATAGTCACAGTTCAAACCATTAAATGTATAAATCTGTTCGCTTCCCACCATATTTTAGAAATTACCTTTGCTTTCCATATCCAGTAACTCCGAGTTAAAGTAAGTACTCAGTTCTCATCACCAGATACTGGTTACATATTTTGAGTTTATGGTACTGCTGGTGACAGTTAGTTGCTGTGTTTAAAGTAGCCCAAGGAAGACTGTACTGCATGAAAGGATTAATTCCCACCCTGCTCATAGTAACATAAGCTTGGGTAGAGGAAAGGAGAACAAGTTTACAAAGAAGAAAGTGTGAAGTCTTAAAAAATATGTTTCTAGTCACCCTGAAATGTGATTCCTCTAGATATATCTTACAAAAATATTGGAAACAGTACTACAGTCCCTTCATCTGTCACATTAGGCACGGCACTTTTGATTCATGGTGCTTAGGGATTTATTTGACTTTTAATGTTGCGTTTATCCAAACCAGTGAACAGTGAACTCCAGATGGGTTTTTGTACACTCAATTTACATCTGCACACTTTAAATCCCATCCTGGTAATTAGCCATGGATAGTCAGGTCTAAGGTACTTAAATTGTTCTGAGTGTCACCCGACTCTAAATGGCTTTGTGCATGTTTGAGAGTTTTATTAGTCAGGATCTAAGGGAGACAGCACCCAACTTTGGACTTAGCTCCAGCAAAAATGTACTGTTGGTGGTGGTATTTGTAGCACAAAGTCATAGAATTATCGTTCCTGTACAAATATAATCAGTGTCCCACTGAGTCTGCAGTTCAAAAAGACAGAGTAAAAAGAACTATAGGGATACAGATTAGTAGGAGGGATTACTGAGGTCTTTTTTAAGTGGGACAGTTAGTTAAATTCTCAGAGAAGAGTACCAAAAGAGGAGCAAGACAAGGAGGACAGAAGAGAATGAAGGGGAAGGGTTTGTCGGTGAACAGTATGAAGGCTAAGATGGGGAGGGTGTAGCTGGCACCACTATTTGATGCAAACAGTCAATCAGAAAAAACACTTGGTGAAATTTGTCACCACAGAGAGTTAACTGAGTTTCTGCAAGAGTCTGTAAGAACAAACTTGAGTCAGAAACCTGACCAAACTGAGTTCCTAAGGAAAAAGAGAGATAATCTGCAAACCAAGCAAAACAAATTTTTACCCAACTTTCCTGTTTGAATGGAAGTCTCTGAATACCCCAGAACTTGGTCTACAATGAAATTACGTGAGTTTATGTGTTGGTGCACAAGTAGATGTAGATGCATGTGTGCATACATCACAACAGTTTTAAAAAGTGGTTTGTATCAATAGCTTCTCCTGCAGACTAGAAAATTTTCCACCTGTGTATTAACTTTCAATTCAATTAAGCTAAAATGGTGTTTGAGCAGATAAGTGACTTTTATAATCAGTTTTGTTTGCAGTTCAGCCTGTATTTCAGTCCCATCTTTTGCAGGGATCACAGCAAATCTGCAGGCTTAATTAGAGTCTTCTTTTGCATTTTTGCTGCTCCCAAAATGAGATCACTGAAACTTGGATTGGTTGCTCCAAATTTTTATCAGTTAGGAACTTTACTCAGTTGGAAGAATAAATTAAGCTTATAACTACAGCTTTTCTATAACCTCCTGAAAATGAAAACTTTTGTTCATCTGAAAAAAGAATGCTAAAATGGTCTTATAATAGGTATTATGTAGAGGCAGAAACACCTGGCTCCTAATGAAATAACAAAAACTTAGCAGCATATGGTGCTGATTCATGTTCATGCCTCTGTAATTTCACCTGATTAAAATTACTGAGAACCATCTTAATCAACCTGCCCTTTCTGCAGTCAATTACATCTGGGTAAAGTGTCTGTAAAATGCTATTATTCAGATTTGACAATGTTTTATCCCCATTTTACTACTGTTTAAAAGATTACACGAAGTACAGGCGCATGTTTGGTCCCTGCGTGTTTAGGAGAAGAGATCTCAGAGGGTCATTTCAGGGCAACCAACACTGCAGGGAAAAGAAAGCTTTCATGCCTCTCTGGTCTCTCCAGGCAGTAATAATATTTAACATCTTCATGACAGCCTGTTTTTTAGAGAAGTAGCACATATGCATCCATATTCTACCTCTGTCTACTACAAAACGTTAAATACATTTTACATTCAGAAAGGGGAAGTGCATACCTTCAACATGGTTTTTATTAAAAATTTAAAAACAACACGGAAAGAGATGCTGGGTGAAAGAGCACAGTGCATGCCTCCTACATAAGCTATATTGCAACTGCATCCAAATACTGCACAGCCTGCTTCTCAGCCAGCTCTTTCTTGTTCTTAGGAAATGGATGGGGCTAGTGGGGAAGAGGGGAAAGCAGTTTCTTTGAAATGATATGCTTGATTTTGGATATATGCCTAACAAAATCCTTTAAGTTGCTTGTTGTGATTTGGGGGGTAGGGCAACACTGGCAAAGTGCCACAGCCTCCTGGGCTGTGCTGCATTTGCCTAACGACCTTTGCAAACTTTCATTAATGTTATATAGGACAGTGGACATGAAGCTGCTGTGGAGGGTCTCTCAGACTTGGTACATGCCTTGAGGGAAGAGATGTGCAAAACAAACTTTGTGTAAGGGAGTCACATTCTTTATATGTGCTATGAAAAGTGCATGTGTTTATAGTATTTGCTGCTTCAGTGCTAGAGCCCTCCTGTGTCAGAGGGAAATGAGTGCAAAGAAGAGGTCATGGTCTGTCTGTATGGGAGATTTTTTTACATACGCTCTTAGGTCTGTGTAGGATTTTTAACAGAGGACAGTAGGTAATGCTTTATAGAAATGCCGGACTGCAGGACAAGTGAAAAAGTGAAAAGCAACAAAAATCTTTCTTTCCTAACAGTGTGGATGCACAAATTTGCAAATATTGAGCGAACAGCATAAAACGAAAGAACTGTAGTGCTTTGAATAAATGGCCAGGGAGTTTTATACCAAACTATTTTGCTGTTGGTCCCGTACAAAGAAGTGCACAGTTGCTGTTTGCATCTGTCTTGCTCTTGGCAGCTCCACAGAAGTTTTTGGGTTTTGAATGGCACCAGCCTGTGTTTGCACATGAAGCATCAAAGGCCTCCACAGCCCACTGGGTCTGCTGCTGTGTAGAAGGAGCTGTGGCTGGCCGTTCCTGCGTGTGTGCCACAGCTCTCAGCACAGGGAGTCTTTCTAGTCTCTCTGGGCTCGAGGGATCCAACCTTTGAGGCAGATAAGCCCTCAGAGGAAAGCAAAGGTGAGGAAAGAAAATCTAAGTTTAAGAGAACGTATTTTTACTTAGTAATGTTTGCCTGTTTTTCTCATTTGTTACCCCTGAGCATTCCTGTCATCTCCAGGCCACAGCAAGCCTGATCTCTGCCATAGCCTTCTCTTTGGGCCTGTGACTTCATTTCCATACTGCCTGCTTTCGGCCTTGGACCGGTCATGTTTACAATGTATTTTGGCAGGAGCACAGCAGAGCTCGTAAGTTTTCCTACCTACCTCTGCACCCCTCTATACTAAGCACTTGGTGCAAATACAGCTACTCCAAGTCATTACGCATCTCACACAACCTATGACTTTCCAGGGTAAGGTATTAATAGAAAAGGCTTGCCTTTCTCAAGCCAATTAGCATGCAGCGCACTGAACCTGTTGGACATGTGTCTTCCTTCCTTCTTGCTGCTGGTGAGATGCAGAGAGCGTGAGCAGATCGAAGGAAGTAGGTTTAGAATCCTCCTGTGCCAATCTGTTTAGAATCTTCCTGGGCACTCTGGAGGAAGGAGTGGTTCTTCTGTCCTCCAATTCAATTCTTGACACCAGAAGTGCTGCTGAGAGATGGGACTCCAAACATAGAGCATATTACACATATCATGGTGGTTACATCTGACTGTAGTCACAATCAGGTTCCTTCCATCTTTCAGGGATTTTCAGGACTGGAGAAGAGAGATCAGCACCTCCTTGTGTGACTTCACCCTCCTCAGCATGTGGAGGAACCAGCAGTGGGTTTCCCTGCAAACGTGAGTCTTGCCGCTCTGGAAGGTCAGGGGAAACCTCAGTTCCCAGGATTTTCAGTCTCCATGTCCCAGTTCCACAGCAGGGACCAGGAAGCTCAGAGGGATGAAGCTGGGGAATCTTAGGTCAGGAATGAGATGTCATTCCTGTAGTCATGAACACACCTGCGGTCATGTGTAGATCCTTTAAGTGACAGTGACAATGTGACTTAACCAATACCATCCGTCACAGTGCCAGAGAGCCCTTAATCTTCCTCAGCATTACAGTCTGATGCACTAACATCCGTACTGTTTTGTGTGGACTGCTCTTGTATGGGTTTGCAAATACAGTTGCAAAAGAAAAGCATTTAAAAATAGGTATAGGTAAGATTTAAAGACAAGATCCTTCCTATCTGCATCAGTGACTTAGTTTAGGAAACTGTCAGCTTTAGTCCCCAGCTGTTAGGGCTGACCTCTGCTAAATCAGCTTCAGTGTACACATCTCCTCTGTTCCTCTGTCAGCAATAGCTCCCTTTAGGGCTGTTGAGGTTTGCCTGCTCTCTCTCATCTCTCCTCGTTAAACCTTCCTTTCTGTTCTTACTTGGATTTATATCACTCTGGCCTAAACCTCCTTTCCCTCCCCACTTTCCAGAGATGGATTTAAAAACTGCAAGTGTCTGTAAGTAGCTTTAATTTCTTTCTTCCCTTCCTTCTCATTCCCTCTAGCTTCTTTTTGTGTCCATTTCCAGTGCGTTTTTCAGTTAATACATTTTCATGTTTTATAACTGAAAAATATGACAAAACACTGAAGTACACAGAATTCATTGGCCTCAGCTATTCTAAACTGTGATCTTTGTATATAGACTAAAGAATCTCTATCACCAATACAAACGTGAACGTGGGTTCTGCCATTGTTTAACCCCAGCTGGCAACTCCCCCCCACACAGCCACTCGCTCACTCCCCCACAGTGGGATGGGGGAGAGAATTCGAGGAGTAAAAGTGAGAAAACTCTGGGTTGAGATAAAGACAGTCTAATAGGTAAAGCAAAAGCCATGCACGCCAAGCAAAGCAAAACAAGGAATTCACTCACCACTTCCCATTGGCAGGCAGGTGTTCAGCCCTCTCCAGGAAAGCAGGGCTCCATCACATGTAAAGGTTACTTGGGAAGACAAATGCCATCACTCCGAACGTCCCTGCTTCCTCCTTCTTCTCCCAGCTTTATACTGCAGAGCATGATGCCATATGGTATGGAATATCCCTTGGGTCAGTTGGGGTCAGCTGTCCCAGCTGTGTCCCCTCCCAACTCCTTGTGCACCGCCAGCCTCCTCGCTGGAGGTGTTGGGAGAGGAGCAGAAAAGGCCTTGACCCTGTGTAAGCACTGCTTAGCAATAACAAAAACATCCCTGAATTATCAACACTGATTTCAGCACAAATCCAAAATGTAGTCCCATACTACTATTGTGAAGAAAATTAACTATCCCAGCCAAAACCAGCACAGGCTAGAAGGTGCTTTTTCAAGGTCACTATTCCCTCTATTGCATTATCCCGGTGCTAAGGAACTGGGTGGCACAAGGACTTTCAACCTTCTTTTTTTCTCTCATTGAAGGACAGCAGCTTTCCTGCCAGTCCTTGGTCATGAACCTTGCAGCAAGAGAGTGAGGAGCTGGGGTATTGCACTGTGAACATGTGAAATATAGGGCTGCCTGGGAGACAATGATGCTTTAAAAGCCTGTTGTGCTTCTCCTTCCCAATTTGCAAGAACTTGACAAGTTTGCTCTGTGGTTGAATAAAAAGAATACATTCCTATCAGGGTATAAAGACAGTGTACAATTTTGAGTAAGTAAGAGTCGTATCTGTGTTGAGAGTACCCTCCGTGCTCAGTGATATAGCTGGAGCTGAGGGCCCTATATATTCCCATCCTTCCTTGCTAAGCCCCAGGGACATCCTCAGTGCTCTCTAGAACACAGAAGTTACAGCCCTTGTTTCAAGGGTTATTATTCAAAACCAGGTGTGCAACAGTACTTAGTAAATCAGCCCTGCTTTTATCTAAAAAGTCTCTTGCTATGAGAATTGATCATCCATCTCAGGCAGCGATGAATTTCCAACTACCATCAAAGCTAGCAGGGCCCCCTCAGGGCTGATAAGGCTTTTTGAGTACTGAGTCTTTTTGCTTGGAATAGCTGGTCCTGTAGTATATACATACAAATCTCCCTCTGGCTATTTAAGGAGGAGGTCAATAGTTCTTAAAAATGCCTCAGCTTTTTCACTTCAAAATACACTTTTTCAAGAAGTTACCATTGGCTGGACTGTATCTCCTCGCTCCTGGATACTGGTACTACAATATTTATTTTATCCCCGCTTTGGAACTAAATAAGTACTACCAATTCACGTTGACAGAAAAACAGAACAAAAATACTCAAACAAAAGAAACCTAACCTATTTTGCTTTTAAATAAGTTGATGGCCAAGTTCCTCAGCATCAGACCAGCTGATATTATTATGAGGGTTGAAATGAATGCTTATCTATCATTTGAAGACAGAGGTCGTGTGTTCTCCTTAATAATACCCACTTACTGGAACCTCACAATATTGCCTATTAAAGCTTTCACAATGCAAAAAAAAAATTAGAATATATTCTTAGTTATGAGTTAGGTGAATTAAAATAAAATCAATTTCAGTGCATCAGTGTATATAATCCATTTTCCTCTAAAGGCTTTTCAAATGGCATTTAGCCTGAATAAGTCTAGTAATGCCAGGTGCTCAGCTGTGACACACTCTAGTAACTGAATTGCAGTAGGTGCTTGAGATCCTATTTTCAAGAGAAAAATGGCCTGGCTAAAAGGATAATTACTCTGCTAAAATTTTACTTCTCCTCCTGCTTTCTGCAAACAAAGCTGGGTAGCAAAGTGATTGGTGTATAAAACGTGTCTGCATACAAGAAGACAGAACTGAAACATTGGTGATAGGTCAGCTTCATGTTCAGTATGTAGTGTGAAGACATTAAAATATTGCCAAATGAAATGCTCTGCTAAGACGCTGTCTTTCACTTTACGAAGAGCCGTAGTACATTACTCAGCTTTGCAGGGAATTACAAATGTGATTTAAAAGTTACACACTTCATCAGTACATAGTAAGGTTTAAAAGTCAAAATATAACTTCTTTTTTCCCATTTTACCATGAACTCCCTACATTGGCAGTTTTCCTTCCCAAAAGTTTCCAGTTGACCTTCTTTAAGGCTAAACATTCTCCAGCATTTATATGTGGGCTTGGAGGGATCATCTCTGAGGAGCTGAAAGAATTTCCAGCATTGTTATTGCTTTGTTACAGATCAGCTGAGATGGATGAAAACTATGTTTGAATTACTTGTGAAGATCCCTTAAATCTCAGCCTGAAGAGAAGTCAGTGATCACTGGTAAGACAGGCATACACATGTGTGGATGGTCAGCTCATCTGCCCAGGTTCATTAAGCCACTCAATGGTTGTGGATAGAGTTAGCAGGTTGTAGTATGATATTCGGAGCGCCCCCTCTAGCACAGAACAGAGTCTGTATTCAGCAAAACTACCTAGCTGTGACATACAGCTAAGGTGGGCATCACTGCAGGGGCAATCAGGATCTCCATCCTCAGGAAACAGAACAAGTCTGATGCCTGTAAATTCTATTAATTTCAAGAGTCTTTGGAGTCACACAGGCATTCAGCAATCAAGCCCCACATGAAACATATTTTATTTATTGGAGCAGTATGTTAACATTTTTATTATTTATGGAAGCTCATCTGTAACTAAGCATGTCTGCATAATAAAACCCTCCTGCAATATGTTGTTAATAAGCAGAAACAAACCTTTCAATATGTTATAGGTAACATTTACCTATAGTGCTCCATGGTGTTGAAAATAACAGCTGGAACATGGATTAAATCACATCAAAAACAACCCAAGCATCTTGGAATTGTTCATGAACCATTTATGATACTGCAGACAAAATGGTCACTGAGTACTAAAGGTGTTGGGTAAGTTTGTTCCACCAGGAGTAAGAGACTGTATGGCTGCTCAGATTTTTCATGCTTATCTGTAATTTTCATGCTTTTCTCTCTGTCACACTGCTTTAAATACTACTGACCAGATTCTGGCTGCTTATGCTCAATAATGAGACAAGAGCATGGGGGACAGTTGGATTCCTCATGCTTGTGCTGTCCTGGAACGCTTCCAAGCAGCAATCATTTGGGTAAGAAGCAGAGGAGTTACATTTTAGCCTGTTGATTCCAGGGTCAAAAAAACCTTCTGCTGGTCTTTCCTCTGCCATGCTTCCATTCCTTGTTACGAGGGAAGTGCTTTTTTGAAGATTTTCTCCAGAGACATGCAGTATGATAACTACCCCTGCATGAAGCTGACCAGTAATCTGATTTCCATAGTTTTATTGGGGTTGATGACTACTGATCTCTGGGAGTTGTTAAACAAAAAAGTTGGGTTAGATTTACTAAAAGAAAGATCTACAAAACTTCCAATACAGTTAAGTTTGACAAGCAGCAATGACTGTGCCTTAAATTGCTGTGGGATGAGTCATTTGTCTCTGATGATGTAGAGTTTCTGAGATGCTTCCTTCCTTCTTTGCCCAATGTTTCATTTGGGCAATAAGCTTAATCAGTGTTTGCTGATGTTTGTGGTCTAATGCGTACTGACAGCAGGTGCAGAAAAAGTAAATCCCCATCTGCATAAAAATCTTGCTGAAAGTCAGAAGCATGCTGTTTCACTGTAATTTTCATAGACAGGTGATTTTTCATGGTATCTCCAGAAGGTTCCTCCCAACTCCCTACTGTTACTTCTATTTTCCTACCTGCTGCTATCACAAGTTATAGCTTTGTTTGTAGCCCTACATGAGGTGCCATTTTTAAGTATATCTATTTGTTTTGTTTGATGGACTCTCCTTTAGATTCAGTTCAGGTATATGCTTAGGTTCCATGGTTTGCATCATAACTTTGAGTGTTCTGGTAGACAAGCGGCCTCCTTTGAAATGCTCTTGCTGTTCACTGGGACAAGGGGATGTCACGATTAAGGCTTTAAAGCAGAGAGGGAGATCCTGCATTCTGGGGATCAGACCCTCTGACTGTTTTGTCTGGTTTCTGGCAAGATATGGTGACTGGTGTTAGCTTTTGAGGAGAATTTTTAAATTTTTTTGTTGCTATTGTTTTGCAGTATATTAACCAGATATGGTTAAGCAAACTTCTCTATACTGCTGACAAAAGCTTCTGTTCTAAAATTTGGATCAGTGGTTTGAAGATTGGGGAGAAGCAAAAATTATAACAACCTTTTTCTAAAAATGGGGAAGTCTGTGTATTTTACTGGTTTTCAATGGTCATAATTACTCTTCTGTCCTTTTTAATATATCCTCATGATGTGGGATGGCTTCCTTTCTTTGCTTTGCTTTGCTTTTTGTCTGAGGAAACAGAAAATGACATGGTTTGTATGAGCTGATTTATGTCACAAACTGCTAGAACAGGTCTTAATCTTCCTGCTAAATTATTTTGAATAATTTCTGTTAGTGTTCTTAGAGGTCACCCAAGATCTGAGCCACATTATACAAATACATAATCTTCCCTCAAAATTTTTAACCTACAAGGAAAAGAAAAAGGAAAACAAAAGGCACAGTCTTACCCACTGTGATAAAGTACTACTGGAATCAGGAATAGAGAATTTGATTCCTAGCCAGGTACAATACACTGGACCATGTTATCACCTAATAGCCTATTCCTTAAAATTAAACAATCTGATACTCTTCAAGAAGGACCAGAAAAGGCAAAACATAGGGAGATATTAAAAAAAAGACTTAACAGGAAAGCTACATAGGGTCATATTTACAGATTTAGTAAAAAAAGTAATGTGATACTGCACCAGATGAGATACAGAGGGAAATGTCTATGTAGAGCAGGAAAGCTCCAAATTCCATGTTAAAAAAAACCAAAACCAAAAACCCCACCAAAACACAAACCAAACCCAATGACAAAATGGTACATTTCAAAACTAAATGGACTATGAGAAAGAACAATTTCTGGTTAGGGCATTTTTTTTTTGGTTAGATTGGCTGAAGGGCTGTCTTTTTAAATAATGTAACTCTGTAATTCCATATACAGTTTTGAAAATCTTGAGCTATTTTATCTGATTTTCAGGTTAAAAAGCTAGGGGAAATTAGACAAGTTGAACTACTGGTTCAAAGACATAAAATGAAAATTAGAAAATAATTAAACCAAACCACGTGAGAATAATCTCAAAGCAAGCTGAAGCTAAGCCAATAGTAACTCAGGCTCAGCTGTGCCTATACAACAAAGGCAAAATGCAATACAGCGGGGAAAAGCTGTAGGAAGAAACGCATTAGAACATTATCCATTACAGTATGCCAGAAAAAAATGAGAAATGAGACCCTGTGCTACTAGGCTTCTCAGAAAAGCTTTTTGGGTAAAAATCAGCAACTAGCAAAAGCAAATGCCTTGCTATCATTATTCTGTAACTGTTTCGAAGATATTGGTAACTAGAAGATGTCCACGAGAAATGTGAGATTGAATGCCAGCTGTCACTGAGGCTTCTCTTGTAAATTAACAGTCTTTGTCATGACTCAAGTTAAAGAGAAGACATGGAAATGTTATATTGCTAAGCAAGCTGGAAAGAAGACATTGAATAGCTGGGATTCTTTAAATGTTAAGAAAGTTGTCTCGGGGCACTCTTAAAATACTAGATGGCGATACATGGAAATTAAAGGAAAAGTGAATATAAAGTGTTTCCAGTCCTTTTGCACAAGCAGCCAGAAAATTGTCCCACTTAGCAAGAAAGCAGAGGTCTACAGAGTGTGTAGAGCATCACTAAGCTGGCCAAAATAAAAATCATATGTATCTCTAAAAATAAATATTGTGAAAGATATCAGGAGAAATAGATTGACAAGACAAAACTACTGTTAATAATTGATAAGTCTGTTGCTTATACCTCAAAATGTGGAGGACTTTCTGACAGCAAAATAAACAGGACTATTTGTTACACTACAGACAGATTTTGTAGTCTTAGCCAGGGAGCTGGAAGCTAGAATTTGTCTCAAAGAATATTAGTATGAGAGTTCTACATAAGGTTTCATTTTTCTCATTTAACTGGCAAGGGAATGAAGTAATGTTTTTTATGATGAAAGCTTATGCTATTATAAACATCAGGATTATAAAATCTTACTAATTATATGACACGTCAGAATTTTCTGACTCCAGTTGCCACTATTAAGGTAATTGTATGCATTAAACACTGCAAAAAAAAAAAAAAAAAAAAAAGAAAATTAGAAATCAGAGGCATTCAGTATAGTTCTCTCCTTCAGTTTGTTTTTAACACAAGAAAAATTTAAGGGAAACAGTCTTGAACAACTGAAAACTTTATCTGCATCTGTTATATCTAAACACCTCACCTAAATACTTCATAAGTGGCATTTCTTTCAACATCTCCTATTACTACCCTTGTTAGTTTCTCCTTCTATCTTTTCTGTCAATATTGTTGATCTCAAAAGTTTTCTTGGTTCCACTGTCATTATTCTGGAATCATTAAATATTACGCCTGTGACATAATGGACTTTTCCACAGCAATCATCTGTGATGTCATAAAGCAAAAATGTTACAATTTTGAATAAAGAACAAATGATAAGACAATGAAAATTCAAGTGCCTTAAATAATGTAAGCTAAGAAGAATATTAAAAACATTTATTTTTTTTAGCTGTGATATTTTTTTTTTTCTAAGTAGTTTCCATTAAATTAAGTTCCAGTACTGGTGGCCTATTATTCACACAGTCATTTTGGGAAAAATGTGGCACAGCAGTGGAGGAGCAAATATAGGGAAGAATTTCTGTTAAACTGTTCGTAACTAAAAGCACAAAATGTGCCTGCACAGATGAAGCGCTGATATTTTGTTGTTTGATTCTTATTAAGTAAAATGTCTGACAGAGTCAATGCTTTTGCCAGAAGACACCCACTGAAATTCTCAAAAGACCTGGCTTTAATAGAGTGGTGTGTAAGAAACTCTCTAGTGCAGCTCTTGTAAGCTACAAGTTTTGAGATTTTATGCTGGCAGAGGCATCCTTCTGAATGTGGACTGAAAATGGGTGCCTTTCATCACGGCATAAGGCAGCCTGCACCTTGACCTTTCTATGCAATCTCTTCTAATCTTCTGGATTGCTCCAGGTTATGGAACACTGAGGATCAACCAGATGTTCTCCAGCAGATCGAGCTCCTCCGGGTACATGCATTTCTTCCTTTTAGAGTCTTGTAACCACTCACAAGGGACCCACAAACAACTTTCTCTGCTCAAAATATGACTTAATTTTATTAAGAGGCTAACTGAAAATTGGTTTGTTGAGTTAATTTTATAATTTTTCATAGAATCATAGAATCATAGAAT
>NW_009619934.1:0-776 GCF_000690535.1 Cariama cristata
TCGGGCGAAGGGCTCGGGGGGCGGGGGGGAAGGTCGCCCCCCGCCCACGCTGCTCTGCCGTAGCCCAGGGTGCGCGTCCCTCTCGCGTCCCGCCGTGTTTTACGCACCCGCGCTGGTGAGCGAAGGATGGCGGCGAAATCACATCACACCCCATCAGTTCTTGTTTTTTTCCCCTCTCCCCACGGCCCTGGAGTTATGCTCTGAACTGCCTTTTTTTTAAAGTTGGTTGTTTTTTTTTTCAAAGCTGCTTTGTATTAAATGAATAAAATATGTTCGTGTCCTGTCGGGTCCCTGTTTGCTTCCATTATGCACCTTTATAAAAAGGAGTTAATCATAAATGAGTTGCCACTGGCTTTAAGCAGTTTATTGCGTTCCCAAACGGAGTTCTACATCCTCAGCTCATTGGATCATCTTCTTTTAATCTTAAAAAGAAAAATGCGGGGCGGGGGGAATTGAAGGCAGAGATCCTGTCGCCTTTTAAAGAGCTTTCGAAAACCCAGTAAGAATTGTGGTCTGCGTTTATTTTATGCTTGCAGAGATGCTTCTAGCTTTGTCCAGTACGAAAAGCTTACGGCTTTAGTTTGCTCTGCTGTAGATGAACACCATCTATCCAACAGCAAGAATATTTTCAGGTGTATTTGTAACAGATAAATATTTCCGAAGTGCAGAACTCTGTTACTGTTTAAAGAAAAAGGAGCATTTGGAAAAGGGTTTGATTCCTCAGTTTTTCCTATTTGCTAGGGGAAAAAAAAAAAAAAAAGGGGTTCTTATTGTTA
>NW_009619934.1:820-1174 GCF_000690535.1 Cariama cristata
TTTAAATTCAAAAAGGGAAAAAAAAAAAAAAAAAGAGAAGAAAAAAAAAAAAAAAAAAAGGAAAAAAAGCTCTATGATGTTTTATTTTAATAATCCTTTGCAGGCATGTAAGCCGTTCTGTGAAAAAAAAAGTTTCAGGAAAAAGGCACGAACAATACAGCCTTTAAAACCAAATCTGCAAACTTTTGAGAATATGCCCTCTTATTGAATACACCGGATTTCTCTCCCTAGCGAAGGAGAAGGTTTTGTTCGTTTGGACAGTCTTTGAATACTGTTCTAAAACTTCTTTCAAGTGGGAACTGAAGAGAGAAATGTTAAGTTCTGAGAGGAGACAATCAGTTAGCATCTTTGAAC
>NW_009619935.1:0-955 GCF_000690535.1 Cariama cristata
CGCTGCCGCCTCCCCGCCCGCCGCGCCCGTCCTTGACGAGCGGCGCACACAGACACTTACTGTATGGCGATGCTGCGCAGACAGGTTAATCGCGTCCCCCTCCTCTTCGCATCCCCTCCCCCCCTCCGCTTTTCATGGGCTTTGGGTTTGGTTTTTTTTTTGGCAAACTTTCCCCTCTCCTCTGAATCTGCTCCTCCACCTTCCAGCCCTGAAGGCGACCAAAAAAAAAAAACAAACAAAAAAACCACCGACAAAAAAAACCAACCAAACCAAAGTTGTGTTAGGAACAATAATCTCATTTGCAAAGAAAAATCCCTGGAATGGGGACTTCTTGTAACGCTGTTGGGTAGCAGACTCCACTGCTGGGCTTTTTTCAATAACGGAGCAAACTGCAGCATAACGCCAGTTGGCTCCTCCAGCGCAATTCTCCTAAATCATGATAGACAGATTGCGTGAAAAACAGGAATTCCAAAGAATTTCCTGCCCTGGGAACAGAAGTTAAGGCTATATTTAACAACATCTGAAGCTGTCAAGAATGCTTTGTGGTTGGATAACAGAGCAGAAAAATGTGAAAAATGCAGGCTACTGCTATACCAAATATGGAAATATTGTTACGTCTGGTGCCTAAATCCCCATCTGGAAATACTTACAGCCATGAAAAGAAAAGACGCCACAACAGAAGCTTAAACTCTCCTCCCCAACCCCAAATCTTAAACTTCTACAAGGAAACACTGCTCGCGGATGCCCAGCTTGAGTGGGGGACACCGAACCCGGTGATAAACGGGCTGAAAGAGGGGTGCCTGCTGCCGGGGCCCGGCTTTCCTGCGGCTTCGTTCCTGGCCTGGAAACGGGGCATCCGGACGCAGGCTGGGCACGGCCAGGCTCCCGGGCTCTGCGGGGACGTGAAACGTTTCGGTTCTCCCTCGGAGAGCCGCACGAACGGCAACAGCCCGGG
>NW_009619936.1:0-241 GCF_000690535.1 Cariama cristata
GAGGAAAGGCCTGCTGCCCCCCCCAGCCCCTGCAGGAAATCTCATTGTTCTCAAAACTGCAGCTTCAAGAAACACAGGATGCCAAAACCCTCCTGAACAATAGCTGCCACCTCTCCGTACAGCCCCGCACAATGTGCGGCCTCCGCTTACGGGGACCGAGAGGCACCCGGGGTCCCTACAGCCAGAATGGGGTCAGCCCCCCCCCAGTGCCTGCAAGGAGCCAGGCAGCCGCCCGCCGCCC
>NW_009619936.1:364-615 GCF_000690535.1 Cariama cristata
GTCGCTGGGTGCTGCGCAGGGCGTCCCACCGGCCAGGGCCACCCCGGGGTCATCCAGTCCCCCTCTGCGCTGCCGGGCTGAGCGGTCCAGCCAGCTTCCCGGGGTGACACACGCTCAGCAGACCCCGTGCTCCCTGCCATCCCCACCGTCCCCAGCAGCACACCCACCAAAAAGGGGAACTTTGGCCTGGCAGACACCCCCGTGACCCTGCGGTGCACAAATCCTGCCCCCATGTCATAGCTCACTTCCCT
>NW_009619937.1:0-865 GCF_000690535.1 Cariama cristata
CTGAGATAGTCTCTGGGGGAAAAGGCACTCTGCAGTCCCCCACCATCTTTGAGTCCTGCCCTGTTCAGTGTTTGTACAGTGCCCTGAACAGTTGTTATCTAATTAGCCAACATTTATTAAATAATTACTAATTATTATGAATTAAACCATTATGCTAATATTCAGGTTATGACAGTGAATGATTTCCAACCTGTCGCCTGCCCAGAGCACATTAAGGAGCAGAAGATGTAATCAGCTCGTGCTGGACCTGCACCGAGCTTCGACAGCTTCGCTTTCCCACCTTTTTTCAGTGTTTATACAACACTTTCAATATTTGTAAGCTAAATATTCCCAGTGTATTCAGCATTAAATTTTGATATTCATAATAAAGGAGTGGGAATGGTTTACAGCCTCAGGAAAGGCTCTTTTCCGTGCTGAAAGAGAAGCGCAGGCTGTGATTTCTGCTCTTCATTCAGTGGTTATACAACGCTTTGAATATTCAATTCATTAGTCGCTGTCTATAAGTACATTATTTACTTTTTATGCCACATTAAGGTATGACGTTACTCTTCAGGTGATGACAGTGATGTATGACCTGTCAAAAGCTGAGTCCGCTGTAAGGAACAGAGGCTGTAAAGCGCTGGAGGAAAAGGTACTTCCCAGAGCTGAACTGCGAGCACCCACCGACTTCAGGATCTGCTGCCCGTTCAGTATTTGTGAGGTACTTCCTACGTGTAATAATTAATCAATACCAAGCATTCAGTCTCTGTAAATGATGCAGTCACCGTTAAACGATGATACTCACACGCAAACGCTAGCAGGAATCAATGCAGGCACCCCCAGCTCCACGCGGGTGGGGGGCACACGGTGGCCAGGGGGGCTTTGG
>NW_009619938.1:0-287 GCF_000690535.1 Cariama cristata
ACCCCCCGTTTGCTTCCTGGCCCGCCGCCTGCCCCATATACTTTTGTTGGGGGAGAGCGCTCGCTATTAATCTGCTCTGCTGGTGACACGAATTGCCCGTAGCGGATTTGTTCTAGTAAAGTGAATCTTTCTAGAAGTGACTGGTAGGAAACAAGAGTACAAGTTCATGTGATGTTACTTTGTGATTCTTACAAAAGTATTCAAAGCTCCATTGCTACACTGCGATGAGATGTGTGGCCAGACGGAGAGCAGCCGGAGGGTTTGGGGTGGGCTTCCCCTCCCCCCCC
>NW_009619938.1:318-31729 GCF_000690535.1 Cariama cristata
GCGTTACAGCTGAACTTGAGGTTAAGGGATGAGGAAGGTTCCTGGTTAGTTGTAAAAATGGAAATTAACATTTAGACAGGTTTTAAAAGTAGCTGGATCATGTGTTAGTAGGTTTATATTTCACAGCACAAGTAAGTCTGAAAAATATTTGAACAAAAATAAAGTCCAGGGAATCAGGCTCATTTTAATCTTAATTTCAAACTTACATTTTTTTAGTATGATCACCATTTCTAGTACAACTTCCAAAACCCACAGATTTTATCTAAATATCTACACCATTTTTCCTAAGGGAGCAGACTGCCCAGTATCAGAAAACCATACATTTCATATTCGCCACTGAAGTGTTAGTGCAGCTGTCTTAGATGCATTAGTATTAACTGTTGCACTTTGACAAGGCTGTAGTGATATGTTGCAGAATTTGGAGATATGCGTAATGGGAAAACAGTGCATCAGAAGTCAATGACTTAACTTACAGATTTTCATCTTCAACTATAAGTATTTTTTTTAAAATCCCCGTTTCAGTGGCTGCAAAGGTGTTTCTACTGGGTTAGTAACACTTATAGCAGCAGGCTTTTCTCCTGCAGAGTTCTTTGTTGGAAAAACAATTTGTATCAGTAACTCCTGTCCCCCCCCCCAACACACAATTCTGCTGTCTTCTTTCTGAGAATGGTACTGTATTAGTGCTAAGTGTATTTGCCAGGATAGCTTCAGTAATCTCTCTAGCAGAAGCATATTTGTGTGCCATTTTGGGAATTTCTCTGAGATAGGAATCTTGAAGATAGAATTAATTTCTAGGGGAAACTTCATAGCCTGTGCATGAGTGCTTTCTTTATCACCTGTCTCCATTTGGCATTCGGAGAAGGTAAATCAAAGTGCGCGATTTGTTATTCTGCTCCACTTGAGAGCTGAACTAAATAACACTTGGTCTGAAATTCTGATTGAAGTTGTAGGAGGATATACTGTATTTAATTTAATGCCCTTTAATAGCATCTTCTTGTTCAGCTCTGATGCTGTCATTTTAAAGGTTGGATCGGAGTAGTTTTTCCCTGTAGGGAGTGGGAGGAGTAATCATTTCAGGGGGAAAAAAGTAGTCTAAATTCCTGGAACACTAATAGCCACAAACTTGGCCTGGTGTCCAAGCGGTTGTTTTTTGCCCTTAGGGTTCACTTTGTTATCACTCTTCACTATGCTCTGAACAGTTTAGGTATAAATATTACATGTAGAAGTTGATGACATGTTTTGTAGCAGAAATAACGGCAATCTGTTCCTTAAAAAAAGTTTTGGAGAAGATCGATCAATGCTGCAATAACCAGGCACTCATATACATTTTATTAAAAGTTATGTAATGTGCTCCTGACGTCTTGCATGTAACTATTTATTTAAGCTGTCTTTGTACACATCCTTTCGGCTGTGTGCGCCAAGCTATTTGAAACGGAGGCGCATATCAATTACTTCAGGGGTTTTGCAGTCTCTTCTTAGTTACTACTTCAGTAAACTAGTTCTCAGGATTGAGACTCCTGTAAGTGAACTTTGTGTACGTTCTTTGTTTAGTCTTCACTTCCACAATATTTAGGTAGATTGTGTTACATTTTTTCAAGCAAGAGGTTAGTGATTACAAAACAAATGTTAAAAGTAGTAGTCTCTGATGCAACCGAGCACTTGAATAGTTTTGAAACTTTTTTCACCTGTTTAGGTTTTTTAAAGAATGTTTGAAAAGTTACATGCCTATATTTGCTTGATTTTCTTTTAAACTATGAGTGTTAACAAATTTTACAGTTACAGTAGCAGTTTAGGATTTTTCAATTGTGTGGATATATAACCAAGAAAATTAAATAGACAGAAGTGTCATGCATATGATATGCCAGCATTGATTTGTAAAGCATATCATGATATCAGACTGCTATTGGTTTAAAGTGAAAGAGAAAAAAACCCTTTATTTTGGCATTTCTTTCTAGAGCATGAGCTTAAACATAGCAGTGATAAATGATGATATGCATTGTCTAACACTTGCTTTTATATAAATAGCTCCAGAAGATTGCTTAAATGATAATCGAAAATATGAAATAGGGTGGCCTTCATATCACAAGGCCAAGGGTCTACAAATGGAAAAACTGAAATAATGAAATATTTCCAAGGCAACAGACTGTCAACAAGAACAGTAATGCATGGGCATATCATAGAGCTACCAGAGAGGATATTAGATCTTATAGCTCTAGAGCCAGGAGTTATAATGACCTTTATTAAATAGAGCCCTCCCACATTACAACAATCTTTCTGATTTCTGATTTATGGATTAGCAGTCATACTACTCTTCATAATTTGAAACATTCTCCCACCATATTTGATTTGCTGCATTTTTCTCCACTGGAATCATACATTATTTAGAGCTTACATGAGAGTATTGATCAACAAAAGTTATATTACATATTTTCAGTAACTAATGAGATTCTGAATAACAAGGTTTTGTCTGCAGCACTGTTTCTGCAGTCTTTACAGCACAACTGTTTTTTTCTTACAAGTTATATCCAGTTACCTTGTTTTCTATCCATTTAACGGCATTATATTCTAATGCTATATTATAAATAAGTTATAAATAATTAGAGACTTTTGTTAACAGATTAATACAACATCCAGAACCATAGGTATTTTTAAGAGACTGTCAGGATATATTGTCAACATCCATCTGCTTTTATTAGTGTCTCACTTGAATTTCAGAGCCTAATATACTGGCAGTTTGAAATCACATTTGTTTGAAACTTGGCACACAAGTTGCCAGCCCAGATGGGAATTTTACTGCGAGATTGATGTAAAACAGTTGTTGAAAATTGACATTCTAGGCATTAGTTTCATCAGCATCCTTCCTATAAAGTACAATGTTTAAATAAATGTTTGTTTTGTAAAACGATCTTTATAACAACACCCTTTTTATTGGAAAATGTATTCTAAGATAAGGATTTTGAATAACTGATACTGACCATGAAAACTAACTGTTACCATTTTATTAACATTTTGGGATTGATTCTGCTCCCATTGAAGTCAGTAAGATGAAGCCGTTTTACAAATGTGGCAGAATTTAATTTGATATCAATTAAGTAATTGGTTTTTTAGAATTTAATGTTATGAGATCATTTCCTTAAATCTCATCTCATGTGAGTAAACCTTACATTCAGTCCCTCAGATTAATTTTATAGTATTGTCAGTAGTAGCTCTTGCAGGTGTAAAAGCATCTCGTGTGAGATGAGATTTCAGCATTAGTCAAACAACAGTTTCAGAATGAATCAAGTGAACTTGTTCTGCAGGATGTCAGCCTGGAAATTTGTTTTTATATTTTAAACATAAGATATTTTTGAGATACACAGCCGAGACTGCATTTTCACCCCAGTCATTTTTTCGTTGGTTGGTTTGTTTGTTTATGCTTTATGTTTGGGCTTTTTTTTTTTTTTTTTTTTTTTTTTTTTAAGAAGCTGCCAAAGATTTATGGCAATGAGAGGAAATGTTTTGAAAATTCATTTCATAATAATTGCATTTTTTCAGAAAAGGCAATTTCTTTCTATGTAATATTTATAAGGCTACTGCATGTTATCTTTAACATACAAAGTCCCATTAGTGCGAATGAGGTGCGTGACTTTTTGTTTAATAGGAGTTTGCATAATAAGGATAATTTGTAATAATATTGCATTTTGCTGCATAAGAAGATGTGCCATAGTAAGAATATAATGGTTGCTGCCATGTCTTATATGATTGGAGCATTGTTCTGTGACTAGCTCGAGCAGTAGTTTTGCAATACACAAAGTCCTAGTCAAATGAATAGGACCGTTGTGCCATTGATTTGAACAGGACTTTGAGTAGAAAAATATTCGTTAATTTTGTATGCTATAGTAATATATTACACAGGACAAAGAAAGTACGGTAAGGGTAGGATAGTATTTGTGTCTGTAACTTGGCAGAACTGGATCCTCCTGTCTTTGGGAGAAAGTTGAGTTCAAGTTGTACCTTAATCTTTAAAAAAGTCCCAAATGAAATTATGCATATAATTAAAGTATACTAAAGAGAATCACAAGCAAGGATAAAAATATTTTTACCATATAATTCAATAGATGTGAATTTGTTCTCAGTGAGATCGCAATGACAAACTTTAACGTACTTGGTGGGAGGAGCAGTGAACTTTGCATCTGTGTGTTATTATAAAATGCAAAAGACTTGAGTTTCTCAAGTGAAAATGGAGTGGTCCTCAAGGAGATTCTGATCTCAGCCTGCTGCAGCTAGATACTGAGAGTTATGCCAGCCCTTACCCGGCACTCTGTATGCAGGCAAGAGTCAGGCACATTAAAGAACAAATGATATGTAAGCAAGAATTTGAAACGGGATTACCGAAAGCAGAGTTCTGAAGATTTGTTACAGGCTATTTTCCCAGCCTTTCTTATGTTGTGTTTCGGACTTTCACTCTTCGGTCGTGTCTTGTCAGTTGTCTGTTCTAGGGAACTTCTCACTGATGTCATACAATGTCTGAAGAAGACTTTAATATTAATACTGAGTATTTCTGTAGATGTGATTCCTTATATAGCTTAGTGTGCTTCGAAAGGTCTGTAAACACTGTTCTACACGTTTTACTGATGAGATAGTTACGCACAAAAGATTTTTGAGAACTAGCAGAACTGGCAGAAGATGTCAATGTTAGCACTAGGAATAAAATTCCAGCCCCCATTTTGACTGTGTATTCAAAGATTACACTGCCTTCGTTAGAGGGATTTACATTTCTTTTACAGGCAAAACCTCCACTGAAATAAAGTGCTTTCAGAGAATGGCTTGATTGCAATTTAAAATTAGCTGTTAGCTTGATATATAATAGAAGTTCAACACTTACGTTAAATAATTTAAGTGGAAAAGTACTGTTCCATTACCTGCAGGCATGTTAGGTTTACATATGTATATAGTGAATTTACGGGATATAGTCTGAATAATATGTATGTATATAATCTACAATAATGTCCCTGGGGCTTGGATTTTCTGAAGAGCCTATTGGATTTAGGCATCCAACACACACTGCATTTCAGTGAAATACAGGCACCTAAATCCTATAAGCCCCTTTTAAAATACTTGCCTGGGAATTCTGTCTCCAACAGGAATTTAGAACAGGCTTCATTACACATTACACTGTTTTAAACTGAATTTTATTGAGTAATGAATAGTCTTTGAGCAGTCATTTTGGATTAAATCCTAACGGGTTACAGTTTTACTCAAATTTAGGCACAGAACTGATACATCTATATTATGATGGCAGGGTATTTTTTTTTGCTCTTGCTTACACATGTTTGAAAGTCGTGCAAATTCACATTTACGATCAGTTTACTCACAGCCTAGGCTTATATGAGTTAGGTGGATCAGAATTGTCCTGCCAAAGCTGTAATTCTAACAGCTTGTTAGAAAGCTGTTTTTTCTTAGAGATAATGGGAGGCAGAATTTGTTACTTTGTGGGAAAAAAATGTAAGTGGGCAGTCTTCACAGGTCAAGGTTGAGGTCAACAGAAAGAACTGAGTGACTGAATCTGTACAGTGCTGGCAGCAGGATTAAAAAAGGAAAAAAGTCTTGAGAATAGCTGCCAATGGTACTTCTCCTTCAACCTTCACAGCTGCAAAAAAAGTAGCTGATGTTATTTGTCTGACTATAGTTAGATGTAGGATTGGCATGATTGCTTCACCTTTGCATAAATTACTAACAGTATGGACAGGAGGTTCTCAAAAAAACCTGCATTGTAAAAAAAACAAAACTATTTTCGCTTGGTAAGTAACAAATAGAAGATCAAGATAAAAAGAGAAACAAATGCTTTGGGCTAATTTATTTATTCATTCTTTCTGAGTTGCTGTTCAGTTTTACAACAAAACTTGCATTTCTTGTGGAAAATCAAAAGTACAGTAATTTTTTTCAGCAGCTGAATGAGCTACATAAATGGTACTCAAGCAGCAGTGTTTGAAGGATCCAAGTAGTTTACTAAAGTATCTTAATTAATTGGATGTTCACTTTAATAGTGAGGTTTCCTGTTTGTAGGCAGTGCTCTGTCACGAGAACATATATTAGATACATAAATGATATATATGATTTCAGAAGGCCCATTTTTATTCGAGATCTGTTTTTATTAAACAACTGTTTTGGATTAACAAACAACAAGAAATAAATGGAGATGACAGAAAATACAGACTTCAGATGAGAAGCGTGATAGAAAAGATACAGCAGATTCCAGATCTTTCAAACATATACGCTGTTCCTTTTATCAGTTACTCTACTTACACTCAAATTTCAAAACTAAGAGGTGCCGTCTTTCCTTTTATTCCTTTGTTAACAGGAAGAAAAATGCATCTGTACAGAATTGCAATTTGGAAACTGTTATTCCGTGCTTTTTGAGGGCAGTTTTTCAAATTTTGTTTTTGTATCACTTCTCAAGACCAGAATAGGAGACTGCAAATCCCCTCTTCTTCCCCCCAAATTATTTGATGTACTGAATATGCATCTTTAGGAACATTCAGTATTTAGATTCTGGATTTAGGAATCCTTTCAGAGTGATGATTTTTTTTTTGTTATGGTTTCTTAAAGGTTTTGTGATACTACTGCTGAGAAGTATTTAAGTCCTATTCGTGACTTATCTTTTCCTTGTGGCAATTATCATATATTACAATATTTGTTCAGTTCAAATAGGAACAAAACCCAAAATGATGAAGGGAAAAAGTGCCTTTTAACTGACAGAGAATGGCAAAATTAGAATTATTCTATATTTATTCTGCTTGTTACTAATTGTGAGTAAAACTTTAGAAGATTTTCCACTGGCTTGAATACATGTATACTGCAAAGCGTAGGCATATGTTGTATGTTAGGTAGACACAGCATATGTATTTGCTTGAAAGGAAATAATGCTAGTTGATTGTCTTCAGCAAGCTATAAATGTCTTACTTTAGATAAAGTTAAATGTAAATACATGCATTGGAATGGAGATGTTTTTTCCTCTAATGCTGTGAGGGAAAAGTAGGCTCATCCTTTTTTTTGCACATTTTTATTGTTCTGTGTAAATGTAATTTGTTAATCCTGTGAAATTTGTCATAGATAAATTTGCTTGGATTATCTTGTCACCACCGTATCTGCATTCTTTTGTTCATTGCTTATTCATAATTTAACAGTCTGGCAGTGAGCCTTTTTGGGATGCTCACAAAAGATATATGACCTCTACCAGCTGCTACTATAACCTGCAGAATGCACAGCAAGACATTAGAAACGTGAGGATTCCTCTACTGATTAAAGTGCTCTTCATTTAAACAGTCTGTTCATAAGAATCTCAGGAATCTTTGTGGATAGCAGTTTTGATTTTTGTTTTCTCACAAAATTAGTTCTAACATTTTTTTTTTTTCCAGAGTGGGAAAACTAACATTGAATCTTAAGATGGTGGTGCTTTGCTTTCAGATGGACTAATGGAAATTAAATCCCTCATTATATATGCATATGTATACATAAATGTGCATGTGCATATACACATTTGCATGTATCTCTACCTCTCTCTCCCTATGCACGTGTATATATATGTATTTCCTGCAATTTTACAGTGGGACAAATTAGTGTCCCCATGTGTTATTTTAAAACTAACTCTTCTATTAGGATATTTTTCAGCACATATTATTATCCAGTACTAATTTACAGAAGAGTTGTCTGCTTTAACCCTGCTTTAGCCCAGCATCTTACAGACTGTATTGTGTAAATACTCAATATTATACGGTACACAAAAGACATTAAATAGAATGTTACTTGAAGTGTAACAACATTTTAGATTTTCATTATTCTCCTGACTCAGTTTAGCATATAAATTTTTTCCCCTTTTTACTTTTTTTTTTTCTTCTTATCTGCAGATCAGCTTGTGAGTAATGGCTAGTTTTTACCTCCCCTTTGTGCTGGCACATGATTATAGTTCAAAATAATTCATTGCTAATCCATGCAGTATTGGTTCATCTCCATCACTCTGTTTTGTGATTAGAGCCTCAGGCCTGTAAGAACATCCTTCTGCACAGTTTTCTATCCTGATTTTCTTTGACTGCAACCCATAGTTTAAATAGTTCTGTCATTACTGTTCACATACCAATCCTTTTGCATTTTTCAAAAATGTATCAATTACAAGAAATTAAGATTTTCATGGGGTTACTTTTCAAAAAGTAATGAAAAATAGTATGAAAAAAAGTACAAAAAATATTTGTTTTCCACTGCAGTAAGTTTCCAGCAGTGGTGTATATAGGTCTTTGGTTCATCTCAGCCGATGATGGAAATCTGACAAGTTTCTTATTTTTCCTTAGCGGTCTGAATTTCCTGTGTACTTACTTACATTAGGTGCCTCAAGAAGTCAAGGATCTTAAAAAGAAACACTGTGTCTTTCTGAAACAGACTATAGTAGAATAGTAATTACAGTCTTGTCATTTTTAACACAACATTTCAAACAGAGCTGGTGTAAAATAAAGCTGACAGAGGAACTTTTAAAATATATAGGGCCTGATCCTACTATGATCACTCTGGTTGAAGTCACTGTTTATGGGGTCAGATATGAACTGATACAATGTTAGAGCTGGGTTTATATGATATAATGATATTGTACCTTGATCAGATTTGAATTTAATATTTCCAGACTATGAAGCAAATCCATCATTTTATTTCACATCAAATAATGCTAGTTTTATGAGAAGGTCATCTAAAAGATTTTTCAAGACTTTGTTTCAGCATTGAGTAGTCCTGTGTTCCTTTTAATAATTACTTTCATCTCATTGTAGCCGTGTGTTTGAAAGTGTAGGTCAATAAGGATGATCGCATTCAGAATTTCATGATCTGTGTAGTGGAACAAATTGAAAGCAAAGCCTGTATCAATCACTGTGAAGGGAGGGTTAATTGTTACTGCTTCTCAAGCCTCTGGACAGATAAACCAGTAATGAAATACTTATTGCTCTGATATGTGAATGGTTAAGGATGAAACAATGGAAACAGAAGCAGTCTTCAAAGATAACCCCAAAAAAGCAAAGAAAAAAGAATAATCTGGACTAAAGTAAGATACTGTATATGCTGTGTATGAACATTTTAAAAGTAATTTTGTTTCATCTAATATAGCCTTCTAGTAATGATGTAAGACAGCAGAATGTATTAGGTTTCTAAAGCAAATATAAAATATGAATTTAAAGGCTTTTATTGTGCATACAATTTAAAATGGTTTATGTGAAGTCTGGACCTTAGGTAAAAGTAACATATCTAGCATTAAGTCTTTTCTTTTCTTTTCTTTGTTTTTCATTTGTGGTACCGTTAAGTGTTTGTGTTGTTTTTTCTTTCTTTCTTTCTTTCTTTCTTTTCTTTCTTTCATTCTTTCTTTAAAAGCACAGCTGTATTTACTAAATTGAGTATGTTTTGTTTTCTTGTGAAGTTGTTTTAAAGCATTTTGTCTACAGCCAACCAGGACTCTAACGGAGTGTTTAAAGATACAAGCAGCAAAATAAAAATGAGTGCAAAACCAAATTATGATATTACAGTAAACATTTAACTATTTCTAGAATATGAACTTAACATTTTAAACATCTGTTAGTTACTTATATGTTGAAATATATGCAAAAATATTTAGCCAAATTGAAGTCTTAGGCCCATGACAATCATCTCAACACAGTGGGTAGTTCTGAAAATTAATGAGAATGATAATACTGTAAAGACTGTTCCAGAGTTTGCCCAAATTCATTATCTAAGACTCTTGTTAAGAACATCTCAAAGAATTTTAACCAGGAAAATATATTAATGGTTCAAAAGCGTTTTTCAAAACGGTGATTTATAAAAGTATAATGGAATTATATATGCAAGAGCTATAGTTAGAAACACAAATATCACAGGAGCAGCACATTATGAAGGAATGTTTTCCAATAGCTAGGGTACTTAGCTTTGATTTTGTCCATAGGTGTCAAGGTTTCCTTATTGATTTATATTTTGGGGTGGAGGAAATGAAGAAGTGAAGGCAACTTACAAAAAAATATATTTTTGACTCCTTGTTAGTTACTTAATGAGGCCTATAGCTGCTTAAAAGCTAAGTAAAGTAATGAATAATTTTAGCACTGGTGTAAACGTCTTCTAGACAATCGAAAAGCACTTTTAGGAGGAAGGGTGATGAGACACATCTTTAGATTTCTCTTCAGAATGTTAAGAATTTCCTGTTGCCTGTTTCCTGATGGGATTGACGCAGCTGTGTATCATATGGAATGAAAGAGGAACGGAGTGCCTGACTTTGTTATGCAAGTCCTTTATTTAAGAAAATGTGTGTGTTGATTTTGCCTTTTTTTTAACAGATTGCTGATATGAATGCTATACTCAAAATTGTCCAAGTGGGAGCTAATTATAATTAATTTATCTATTTTCTAAGGGACAGAAAATTTTAATAACTAAAGTATATTCATTAAGAATGCCTTTTTTTTTCCTCTTTCTTTTTTTCTGTGTGCAATGAAAAAGAAAGCAGAACGCTTGGAAGATTACTATGTAATTTCCATTTGTATTTTCAGAAGTCATTGATTTATAGAAGTGCATGTGAGTTTGTGTACATGCCTGTGTAATCATTGGAAAACATACCAGTTTATAGAGTTTCTTACTCATTTTAGCTGTTGTGCAATCTGTAGCACATCTACAAAACAGTTTTCATGGGAGATGTGAATGGTAAATAGAGAAGAATGGGAGGATCCAAAATAATTTTTAAACTGTAATTTTGATCTAGACTGTCCCACTTCATGGACAGGTTCTTTGAAAAGAATTCAGGGTGGGAAACTGTATTAATTAAAATTTTCAGTAATTTCCTTCTATGGTGAGAGAAAGCTTAGTAGAAGGTGACTAACCTGGTTAACTGATCTGGGAATGGGTGCAGAAAAGGAGATGCAGATTCGTGGCAGTGGGGCCACCCTTCCACTTAGAGCCCAGTTCCGGGTGGAGTCAGGAGCTGTGTCTCATAAAGTTGTGTAATGCTCAGTTCCAGTTGGAATTCGTACTGCCTCAGTCAGTATTAACGTCTGCTCAGAAGGCTGTCTAAGGCAAATTCAGTGGCCATACAAAAAGCCCTGGGCGTTGCAATCACACGGGTAAAGCAGCTTTCTTAGCATCATACATAGTAGCCCTATGCTGCTAAAGCAAAAGCAAGCACGGATGCCGAGTGCATTGCAGTGCGGGGCGGTTGTGCTAATAGCATGTTAAAAGGCAGAGGAGGGGCACATGCGAGGTGATCCCTCCCAAGTGGGGTGATCCCATTGGGTTGCTTCTGAGACTGTCTCTCCTTGCAGGATAACGGACTTCTAAATCACTGTGTGAATTGCACTTTAAATCTTAAGCTTTGATCCTCTCAACCTGCCAGTCAGCTGTGAAAACAGTTGACCATGTCCCTGTTCTTTTTGCCCTGTGACTTCTTGGCAAATGTCCTCTTTCTGCTGTCTTGGGATACTTTGATCACTGCTTCAGTGCATCCTTTGGAGGGTCTTTCTCATTCACTGTCCAGCTTTGTTGGGGGAATTCTGCAATGTGTTGTCTCCCAGCCGCCTCCTTTTTTCCCCTTATTCTGCTCTTCATCTTTGCATAATCTTATGTGGAAACAGAATTTAAGTATCATCTCTTTGCAGATGATTCATAGGCTCATGGTATTTCTATCTCAATGAAAATGTAGTCTTGCTTTTCTTTAATCTCCTCCTTTTTTGCCTAGCTTACTCCCTTAGGCCAAATAGATATCCTAGAGTTCTTTCCAAGCCCTCCATCTACTTTTCAGGATGACACTGCCATATTGCCTGTTAAGACAGGTCTGTAATTTGGCAATCTTACTGATACAGACTTCTCCCTCATAGCTTAGCAATTAAAAAGGCAAATAGAGTATTTGGTATTAGTAGGAAAGAAACAGAAAAACAAACAGAAAACACGAACATTGGTATAATTATTTCGATCCATAAATCCACAGTGTGTGCAATCTATGTATTGTGTGTACTTTTGTTATCATAATTTCAAAAAGATACTGTAGTTTGAGATAAGGGCATGAAGGCTGATGAGATATGGAAGGAGTTTTGTCAGAGAAAAAGTTAAATACTTCATCTTGGAAAAGAGATGATTGAGGGGAATCGGCTATAACATCATGCATGGCCTCAAGAAGGCAATCAGGGAATAATTATTCATTAACTCTGATATTATGAGAACACGGAAACTTCCTGTATAATTCTCAGGAAACAGTTGTAAAACATTTAACAGAAGTTGGTTTTTTGTTTTTGTTGTTTTCAGGGCTTTTTTGTGTGTTCTCCCTCTTCGCTCTCAACATAACATGCAATTGAATAGTGGAATTCCTTACCAAAGGATGTTTTAGAGGTCAAAATATGAACAGCTTCAAAATGGATCAGGCATTACTCTATTATGTCTCTGAAGAGCTATTAAATGGGATGGTGATGATGCAACTTAACTTCAGGAAGTTTTTACACAGCTGACTGCTGGATGCTGACATGGGATATCATGGAAAGGAACACTCTAATTTTTTCTACTGACCTAGTATAACTGGTTTTGTTTTATTCTTAAGTTTTTTTGCATTCAGACTACATCTAAGTCTTGCAGGCTTTTTCTGCCTAACATCCCTGCTGTATGTGTTTTCCTGCCTACTCTTCAGTTAAATGCTCATCCTCACTACCACTGAGGATTATTCTTTCTCCAGTCCTGTCTGTCCAGAATCCTCTTGCAGAGATCATTTTCAGAGTGACAGACTGTCACTCTGACCATGTCTTTTTATATCCCACTGGGCTCCCTTCTCTAGTGCATGAAGTATTGGTTACTTGCCCTAAGTTCCAAGCCCTTCTTCACCCAGCTTAAGATACAGCTGTCTTTGTCAAGGTTTTCTTTCAAGTTGTAACACCAGTCCTGTTGCCCATTTACTGTATTTGCTTGAACTTAGGCTTGAACTAGTACTCCTTTGTAACTTCACCATTTGAGTTCATCTCTCTTCCTAAGATGTTCTTGTATTTGCAAACATGCGTTTATTTGATACCTTAGGCTTGAACTAGTACTCCTTTGTAACTTCACCATTTGAGTTCATCTCTCTTCCTAAGATGTTCTTTACCTGAAATGCCTACAAAAGCATGACACCATCAAGCTACTTCTACCAAGATACCACTTCTTGCGATGCCAGCTGCTGTTTCCTTATTGCTTCTAAGTAGTTTCCTCTCTCTTATCTCATACTTGCATTGTAAGATTTTGGAGGCTAGGGACAGGGTTTATGTCCTTTGTCACTTGGTTACCTAGTGGATGTGTTAGTACTACAGTTACTGCTGCTAATCTGAATATTTTTGTCAATTAAAAAAAATAAAAAATCATGGATTACCAATCTTTACTTTTCTCTGTGCTTGATTGATCTGGGATGCTGAGTGCCTGTAAGAGGAAGTGATGTCTTTTAAGTGCGTTGGGGTGTGAAAAGCTTTTATGAAATTCAGAGGAGATGCGACAAATTAATGGCTGAGAAATCCACTGAATGTTACTAAATACTTATCTATCTGAGGAAGTGCCTGCACTGAAAATGATTGGAGACTGCTGGTGCGTATCATATATGCTGTCACTGTTGTTATGTTGTTCCTTGCAACTGCTTTTGGGGATTGTTGGAGATGGGATACAGGAAACACTGGTCTGACCCAGTACACCTGTTCTTGCATTGTTGTGTAGGATACTTCTGGAAGCTGTAGCAAGTCTCTTTGGTGATTCTCTCAGAAAACTGTTGGAGAGAATGGCCTCAGCTAAGCAGTTTTGGCTACTATCATTTTCAGCACGTTTCATGAATGGATATGAGATGTGTCACAGCTTAATTACACTGCTCCATAATGTATTTTTGTCTCATGTTGATACGATTAAGGGAGACCTTATTGAGACTGTATGGACAAGGCATCATACCATATGATGCCTTGAAAAAAAAAAAAGAAGAGTCCCTGCTTTGAAGAGTTCATAATTTTAATTGCTGTTTATTTTTCATTTCTTGACAAGGGTTTTCTGTAACATAGTAGTTAATTTTACACTCATATTTGAAGTTTGATTTTTTTTTTACCATCAAGCAAAGTGAATATTAAACAGACTGAATTCAGCAAAATGAAATGTTTGGGTATTTTGCTTGGTGAAACCCCAATGGCATAAAATTAATTGCGGTGATGACATGAACATTGCAATGAACACGTGTGAACTTCAATGTGTATTATACTTTTAAACTGGGATGCAATCTATTTTATACATAATAACAATAAACAAAACTAACTAGTAGTGATATGGACATTAGTTTAAAGGGCATATAGTTGAAATATATATTAATAACTTTTGTCAAAGATATCTAATATCAGTCCCCATATAATTCCTGTATTTATGTCATTTTTGGAGAAAGAGCTGATTCATAGTGACTGTTATAATATGTAAGTTTGCATACTAGCAGAGTTAGGTTATCATGGGTGTAAATTTAATTAATTATATACACAAGTATTTGAAGTCATGTTTTGCTGTTGTATCAGTGTAGACTTGGCACTATTAGAAAAGCTTTGAATTTATTGAGGTAGTAGCAGGTATACAGTTTGGTCTTCATAAGTTCCTCTAGCTTGAAGTAATTCCTTTCATGCTGATTTAAGGAAGGGGAGGGGAAAAAGAAATTGCTAGTGGAATGCTGTTCATCAGAAGATTGGTATTCATACCTGATGTATACTGGAGATCTGATAATCAGTTCTTGAATCAGGAGGAAAGATTTGGAGAGTTCCAGGAGGGGAAGCTGAAACTTGGATGACCACATTTCCTAGGACTTTGAGAGGGAAAATGGTGGTGGTATTCTACAAAGACATTGTACTAATATCACTGTGTAGAGTAGACTTCTGAATGAGCTAAATACAGTTCAGAAGCCTAAAGGAATGTTTTGGAAAGAGAGTGAAAGGAAGCTTGGTTTGTTCCACAGCATATTTAGAAGAGGAGGAAACAGTGTGATTTATTTTCAGGTTTGATTGTGTATCACAGTCTTGAACAGGGTGTGGGTTTACTGTATGATGTCATGAGAGGCTTACGCTATGACTTGCTTCAAATCACAGAATCGCTGAGGTTGGCAGGCACCTCTGGAGATCATTTAGTCCAACTCCCACTGCTGAAGCAGGGTCAGCTAAAGCAGGCTGTCCAGGACTGTGTCCAGCTCGGTTTTGAATACTTCCATGGATGGAGATTCCGTAATGTCCCTGACCAGCTTGTAATGTTTGACCACCTCATGACAAAAAAGGTTTTCCTAATATTTAATTGGAGTTTCCTGCATTCCAGCTTGTGTCTTTGCCTCTTGTCCTACAATTGTACACTTCTGCAAAGTGTCTGGCTCCATCTTCTCTGTAATGTTCTGCTAGATAGCTGTAGACAGAAATGAGAGCTCTCTTTCACCTGCTGTTCTTATGGCTGAACAAGCCCAGTTCTCTCAGCCTCTCCTGGTGCATTATGTACTTCTGTTGTCTATGTGTCTCGGTGGCTTTCTGCAGTGGCTTGCTCCAGTATGTCCCTGTATTTCTTGTACTGGAGAGCCCCAAACTGGACTCAGTACTCCTGATGCCATCTCACAAATGTTGGACAGAGAGGGGCACCTGCTGCATACAGTCTAGTTAA
Organism: Cariama cristata; assembly: GCF_000690535.1. Taxonomy (NCBI): domain Eukaryota; kingdom Metazoa; phylum Chordata; class Aves; order Cariamiformes; family Cariamidae; genus Cariama; species Cariama cristata. The sequence continues at coordinate 15,964 of NW_009619938.1, forward strand.
TATAGCTCAGTGTGCAGTTGGCCTTCTTTGCTGCAAGGCTGCACACTGATAAGGTCTACCACAGTCCTGAGATCTGAGGTTTCTTATGGAGTAGAGCCTTCCAATCGGAAACACTGATTTCATGCATGTTAGTGGAATATAGTCAATTTGAATGTGAACTTTGCAACAAAAATGTTAAGGACAGGTCAGTAACAGCAGTGATTTTGGGTGGCTGAACAAACCCTGATTAAAGGATACGCCACAGTAGATGGTCAATCTTCATCTGTGATCAAGTTTGTTATATGTGATACTGAATAACGTGATATTGAGTACATTGAGTTTAAAGGATAGAAAGTCACCTGCAATGTTTCATTCACAGTGGGAGTCAACATCTGGGACAGAAAGATTCAATCAGATTCTTTTAAAATGTTGGGGATCATGATAGATACTAAGATCATGGCTGTAGCACAGTCCATAGGTAATGAGCATCCGTTATTTTCTAGAGGGAAAAAATCCCAGGAAGTTACTAATTAGGAGTCTTGTTTTATATCCAGAATGATGCAAAACCATTCTGAGAACTGTGGAATTCTGTTTGCTCCTCTTATACTTAACATTGTGGACAGTATTAATCAGAAATAGGAGCGTGCTACAGACATTCATTAACATCAGTTAATCAGGTTGAAATAAGTGTCTGCATTTTTTTCTTTTAATTGCTCATAAGCTGTGTCTTGAGCATCAATAGGTCTGCTGCCACGTGAGACACTTTTATAGTTACTACATGTATATCCCTAGGTATTCTGGGAGAAGCCAAGGAAGTCAGTTCTATATTGCAGATGATAGGTAATTTGACATCAGTTAGAATTTCTCAGAGATCCACTGACACTGGATCTTGATAAAGGAGGTGCTGGAAATGGACAATTAACAGTAGGAACGTAAGAAATGGGTACATGAGAAAACTGCAAATAACTTTATAAAACTCATGAAAGTTGCAGCTAGGGACATTTGGGTTAGCTATGTCTGATGTGTCTCTAAGAGATATGGAAAAAATAGGATTAAATATTAAAATTTCCCTTCATGATGCAGGAATGTTTTACATCACCTTGGCAGCATAGAAATGCACAAAATAAAGTGGAGTGGATGAATAATTTTTAACAAGTTCTTCTGGACATTAAAAAAGAGCTTCTGTGTCATACATCATTTCAAAGCCAGATTTTTCAACCAGTGTTGCAGCTCATGTTGATGCCTATTATTGACCTGGAAACAGTATTATTACAGGAAAAGAAATCCTTGTTCTGTGGGAGCAGCAAGCTGCTGAAGCAATGCTTACTGCTCAGATGGGCAGCATAGAGTCTCAGTCAGTCAAACTTAGGTGATGTTTTACTCTGCCGTCATATGATTTCGCTGTTCAGCATAAAACATGTTATAACGCTTGCTTGCATGTCTGGTGCTTGTTTCTGTCCTTACAATTGAAGCACTGTGCTTGTGTGTGGGAGGGCAGAGGGCTGAAAAGAAAGACAGACATTCCCACGGAAAGCTGACATTGGTGGATAAAGAAATGTCTTCATGAAAAAGAGACAGTGTTTACTGGGGACTGGATTTCTTCATTTGTGGAGCAGAGGATCCCAAATGGAATCCCTGAGGTGAAGAGTTACCTCCTTCCAAGTAAAAGTATTACGGAGTATTGCAGAGTTGTACAGAGCTGCACAGCTTTTTCTAGAAGGACCAGATCAGAGGTACTGAAAATTTATTCCCGTAACCTGATGGATGGATTGAGGGTAGAAAGGGAAGGCCTTTTGATCTGCAGAAGGGAAGAAAGGGAGGTTAGTCAGTGGGGGCAGCATTTTCTCTAGAAAGCTTTTTAGCCTCTGGGTAGAATTATTTGGGGCTGTATATGGTGCGGACACTTTTCCTCACTTCTACTCTTGATCCCATAAGCAAAATACATCCAATGTATCATGATGAATGAGTATCTGGCCATGCAGTGAGAGTGCACATGCACTTCAGGTCAAAGCTCAGAGACTGTGTACCTATCTCTTTACATGACAAGATGGAGCACATTAAGTGACCAGTGTGGGGGTCTACTTACTGCTCTCCCTGTTCTTAAGGAACTCCAGACATGGACAAGGATAAGGTTGTAGTCAGTTGAATGAGTGGTGAACTTGATTGCTGTCCAAATATTGGATACTCTAAGCTCTCTTACTAATGAAGGTGAAGGCAGGAGGCAAGATCAGACTTACTATGTTTTATCACAAAAGTATTCATCTGTAAAAAAAATGGAAACCAGAATTTGTAAAGTACTGCCTGTTTCTCCATCAAAGCAGTTGGATAGAAGAGGGTGGGGATGGCAGACTGGGAGTCACTCCGGGAAGCAGAAGCAGGACAGAGTGCAAACAGAAGGCCAGGCCTTGAACACTCACTGATGTCCAGCAGTTGGTGGTTTATAGATGATACTTTTCACATTGGAAGGTAAAATATACTAGAATCAAAAACCGTAATAAGAACCTTTAAAAATAAAAGAAAATTGGTATGCTTTCATGCTTTTTATGATTTCATGCTTTTCGTGACTTTTAAATTGGAGGGAGAAACCTGAACTCTCTTAAGGCAGACATTGCAGGCCCGGCTCCTGGTTTGTAAATAGAAGTGTATGGTGCAGGGCAGCATGCAATATAGTACTAGTTTTATTTCATTTGTAAAATTATTTCACAAAAGCATGAACTAAAATGATAATGCAGTTTCACCTAAGTAGATACCTAGTCCAAACAGGTAATTGGTTTCTTTATTCAAATACTAGTGATGGTGAAGTCAATGGCAATATTCCCATTGACCTCAGTAGGACCAGGTTTTATCCTTCTTTCACTGGTAAACTTTGAAACATTGGATGTGGGAGGTAGGCTTGATTTAATACTAACAATAATAATAATAATAATAATTGGACATGCTAGGAGTTGTTGATCTTTGTACTTCCTATAGGAAACTATGAGAGGGTAGCTGCAGGCAATGGCACAGGGCTCGTTAAACTGAGTCCTTCTTTAGGGACAGAATAGGTGTTTTAAAAGATCTTGGTATGGATTTAGAGAACACTGAAACTGCTTTGTACTATTTAAAATATGTGGAAGCTATCAGGCTACTGGAAACTTTCTGCAAGAAACAATAGATTCATCATTAAAATGATGCTGCACAAACCACTTAATAAAGTGCTAATAAGATATTAAAAAGTGTGCCTTGTAATAATACCCGAGATATACCTCTCTTAATGGTATTGTTTTAAGATACATTTTTAACAGTGTTTGAAATTATGTCAAACTTGAAATTTATTGCCCCTAGAGAGCTCTTAAAAACTTTATTTCTAGCAAACTCCTTGTTAGTATAAAGTAATGGATTCTGAGAGATGAAATTTGAGTATTTAATCAAGAGAAAATCTCATTTTTGCATAGGACCAGCAGCTTTAAAACCGTAGAATTTTGAATGCTTAGAATTGAGTTTTTACCTCTATGATGTTATTCAGTAAAAAAAGTAATTGTCACTGTACATTACTCCACGTCAGATTTTTTAAGATAGTGTGATCAGCTGCTTTGCTGACACAGTAAGGTGTTAATTGATTTTATATATTTGAGTTCTTATTGAACTATGGATCGTTATTTGTCCATAGAGATAGCAAAACAATTAATCAAGAAAATGTAGTTCTGAAATAACACAGAATTAACTTTTGGTAAAGTAATACCATTTGTGTAGAACTAAGCTAGAAAAGTAATGATGAAAAGATAAAATTATCAGTCTTAAAGAGAATCTATAAAAAATTGTTCACTGGCCACCCCTTTACAAAGTAAAGGTGATTAAAATTATGAAGCAGACTGAAGTTCTACATTTAGGAAAATATGGCTATAACATATGTAAACAAATCCTGTCAGTGGTTTTGCGTTTAGTGCGAAGTTTTTAATTTCTCAAAAAAGTTGCAACTCAGATACATGTTTTCACACAGTCAGGTTTTCTGGTTAAGACTAAGTAAGTTAAGGTGGATAAATAAATAAATAAAACGTACAAAAGATACGAATATAAATAAAGGCAGTACTTGTGTAAGAGATCCAGTTATTAACAACAGCAAAGAAAAGTAGTAGTAAGTCCATCGCAAATAGTTCCCTTCCCAGGAAGCACAAAGTTTCTTTTAGAGTGTGTGACTCCGTGAGTGGGGAGGAGGTGTGTGGCAGAATGTGCTGTAATGGAGTTGTCAGTATTTACGCTTTTCTTATCAGACGGGTGTTCATTACTGCTGCAGTGATGAATTTACTACTGTATGATGTAAAATAATTTGGCAGTTGTGTTTTATATAGGTAAATTAATATAATTCAGCTCTATATGTTTTTTGAGAACTTAAATGTGCAGCAGAAATATACTAAAGCTTTTTAAAGCTTGAGTGGAAAATACTAGTTTGACGATTAGAAGAAGAAACTTCAGGATGTCTGTTGATGGGCAGCATTTTACTTGTGCAGAAATAAATAGATTGATGCAGTTAAGTCAGTTAATTTATCTGAACTGATTAAAAGTGTGGAAATAATTAAATAGATTAAACAAAAAAGGTTAATATTATAACAATTATCCTAGTAATTGAAATTAAGTCCTGGAATATTTTAATTTCTTATCTGTAATAGTACCTAAAAAATCTAATGGCAGTTCTAATGTAAATGAGGTCAAATACTCACAGTGCCAGAGAAGGAGTTTATATATATTCACAAAGATAATGAGAGTAGGATGGCCAGTTTGTCTGACATACTGAGAATTCTTACAAACCAAGGGGTTTGAGGGAGAATCTGTGTGACTCCTAACTAATCTTGTGCATAGATCAAAATCCAAGCCTATCCAGAGTGATTTGATTTGATCCACTGATATTAAAATTCTGAAGAGAGCAGCAGTGTCTAGTGTTCTTCCATTTAAAGTGGATTCAATAGTAACAACAATGTCAAAATGATTGAAATTTGCATTTTCCAGGCTTTACGATCGTACTGGGAATATCAGTGTGGATTAGTCATGAGCTCTCTTTTCTCTGCTAAAAAGTACTCAGGGAAAAAAAAAGGTGTAAACTGCAAGTCATTTTTTTGCTATTAGTTATATCCAAACAATTCCACTGGTGTTAATGAAGTTGCGGAGTGTAATTGAAAACAGAAATTGGCCCTCTGCTATTGAACTTTAATGTATATTCTGAAAATGTTTTCTAGGAAAAATAAATTACTTCTACCAATAATTCAAGAAAAAGATGGGATTTGCTTAGCTTTAGGTTACAGTCTTGATGGGGTGAACACTTTTTTGCCTCAAAGTTTTGTGATTATTTGATTAATAAACTGGTGTTGATTTTCAGTTTATCAGTGAGATGCCCCCAAGAAGAAGTGAAATTGAAAAAAATTGATTAATTGCTGCTTATAATTAAACACATATAAATTAAAAAAGAATAGTATTGATATTTTATTTTATTTTAATGCTGGACTCCTTGGAGACAAGATTAATTAAAAGGATAAAGAGAAGCAAGCCCTTAAGGCTAGGTAATGTATTGCTTTCAATTTCACTTGCTAGTGTAAACAAAGCAAATGCTAAAGTTGCCCAAGAAATTGAAACTTGGGTTTGCAGGTTTGTTTAAGTGAAAATCTTCAGTAAATCCTAGTAAATTATATTAAAATTGCTAAGTTAAGAGAAATGCTACTTTAAAGCAAACAAATAAACAATGTTCTCTATTGAACAATTATTTCAATTGCAACAATTATTGCAACAATAAGTTGCAGGGTAGTATTTTCAAAACAGCCAAAGTGGTTCAGGACCTTAAGTTTCATTTTCAGATATGATTTATCTATACAAACTTTAATCTCATTGAAAAGGACAAAGATGTGCAAGTGCTTAAGGGCCTGTTTTGAAAAATGGAACTTTGGTTTCCCAATCACTACTATTTTTTTAATTGTTTCCCACTAGCAATAAAATGTCATTTGAGTTGTGTTTTTCATAGAAGAAAATGTTGGTAACACAGAACCTCGTCCAGTTTTCAGTAGAAGTTGGATTGGGTTCTTTATTTTTGCCAGAAGGGGATACTTTTGAAAGAAATGGGTAAATTCTTTGAAGATGTGAAAACCTCGTCCCAAGTAGTAGATAATGACGGGTGTCAAGATTTCAAATGTAAACATTTAAAGCCTAATAGCAATATATGTAATATGCAGATACTTCAGGTTGAATTTTAAAACCAGCTCTGTATTGTCACGTGTTTCTAGACAAAATAACATTCAATGTGCACTGGTGCTGTGCTAAGTGTATGCTGATGTTGCAAAAATGATCATACACATTCTGTTCCTGTGGTAGAATGCGTGGCCCAGCTTTTCAAATCCTTACATTTCTACTTCTGATTTAATACCTAAGTACAGGGATCCTACCCAATGAAGGATTTTCAGGATCACTCATATATTTAATGAATGAGTGCTCAGTGGCAACATGAGTATGCCAGAACATAAAATTATCCAAAGAACAGAACATCCATTTAATATTGGTCTAAAATTTAAATAAGCAAAACTAGACAAAATATGAATGAATGCAGTGCTACAAAATGCAGAAAAAACAGGCCTGCAGTATTACTTTGTGTTAAATATTTTCCTTAATTTAAGGAATTTGTATACCTCTGTTTGTCTTGTAATGGTGATCTGTTTTATCCTCAGCATTCAGAAGCAAGCAGACAGAAGGCTTTATTTTGGAATTTTTACATCACCATCTAGCCTTTTCATTCTATTACTTTAGGTGCATGGCACAAGTTTATTTTTGCTTGTGGCTTGGGAAGTTACTGAACACCTCCCCAGAAAGCTGGCCGTCCTCCGAGCCGATTGAGACGTTCTGTTCTGCCAGCTCCTAGGGTCAGAGAATCGCTCTGCTGGCAGGAGCACCTGGCATTTGTCGTGGAGGACATTTCCCTAGTGTGTTTGGGCCACGCCATGATCACTTTAAATACTTCAGATTAATGTGTACCAGAAAAGGGTGAAAGAATCCCTGACAAGCAGTGTAGTATTAACAGAGCTTTGTGGAGCTATACTAAAGATTACTGAAGAGGTGGCTTTTCTTCTGTCATGATAAAGGTACAATAATTGCATATTTGTACATTCCTGATTGAATTTTACTTTGTAATGCATCTTGGAGCATCATTGCTGACCAATTCAGGCCTGTTTCATAGCTGACGGAAGTCAATCAATGGAAAGACTCTCAGTGATTTCAAGTGATTTTGAATCATACTCAGTCTAACTTTCTTAAAAACTCTCCTTCAGTGGCAGCTTTGATGTGTTTAATATTGTTAACTAGGCTTGAAGAGTAATAAAATCAATACATTTTACTTCAGATTTGTCTGATAAATTATCAGGGTACTCACTGCACTTACTAGATAGCACCTGTGAAATGAGTCATTACTTCACAGAAATTGGGAGTAATTTCTGAAGGTTAGGACAGCAAGATACTTTTCACATCATAGGCTTAAGAAAAACTGTAAAAAAGTGGACTATCAGATAGGCTGGCAAGTGTTTGTGTAGGAATTTCCAAAATATAATCTGTCCAGGTTGCATGCTGTACATCATCTTCAGGTGTCACGTGACTTCAGATAGATTTTGAAAAAATTATTAACTCTCATTGACTAAAGAGTTTAGGGCTTTGTTAAAAAAGTTTTTATTTTTCATGAAGAAAAAGGTTGAATTGTTCTAATCCTTAAGTATCCAACTGATCGCTCATTATTCATGTTTGGTCCGTACCATAATACCACCATTAATTTATATGAATTTCCCCAAAGTTGTCCAGCATACTTCACAGGTCTAAGTACATCTTTCAGTGCTGTTATCTTGGGCTCACAGTTCCCTGTCAGTAAGTTTTTCCCTGTTTCTGTGGAGTGCAAAGACACACGTTGCTACGGGCACTATGCACACAGCTAGAGAAGATTTTCATTATGAATCTCTTAACAGTGAGGTTACATGAGGCATTATTGCTCTGCATTACCCTCTCTGTCCCTTCATCATTTCTTTTGATTTTCACAAAAGATACAGGAATTCCCCAAACACCATCGTATTCATTAGGGTCACTTTTATATTTTAATCTCTTTGGCGGGAAAGCTTGTGCTCATTTTTGTCTTGATATCAGTAGATAGAACCAGATTATAAATTGGTGTTAAGTACTGTGGCTCTGTTGGCTCCAGTGCTGTGCTGTCAGTTTACACAAGCTGAATATCCAGCTGAGTACATGCAGTGCAGCTAGGAAATCCCATCAAAAATCATTCCAACTTCCCTTTTCTGCTTTTTCTATTATTTTCTCTCCATTTGTACATGTGGTTTTATGCCTTAGATGCAAAAACCTTCACTTGATGTAGGTACTAGAGCCAAAATTTTGTATAATGTCTTGATATTAGTCACCAAAATAAGTCAGTACCAGTAAGATGCTCAGGTCCTCTTAGAAGCTGACCACTTATATTTAGGACATCTGATTTTTTTTCTTTTTCATCACTTGGGACCTATTATAGGTGAAATCAATAGGAGACTGTTCTTTGGTTTCAATGAAAGCTAGGTAATGCTGCCATTTCTGTAATTCCGAATTGTAGGCAGATACTGGAAGTCTGTTATATGCATTCACATTTAAGTATGTGAGCCTTAAAAAACTTGGGATTTATATTCCTGATAAATATATATGTACTACAGTATAGAGAGAATTGTATCAATGCACAGTATGCCTTGAACTTTTACCTTACTTTTCTTTGTTATTTTTTGTAAACACCTACGGTGCTCTTTGAAAAACCTGTTTTCTACCTGTATGGTCTTTAGCTAAGAGCAGAGTTTTCACAAAATTCTCTTTTGTCCAAGTATCTACAAATCCTCAGAAAGTATATTTCATTGTTAACATTAGTTATTAAAAATGTTAGTATTTGATAGTGGTGTAATATTTGGTAGTTCCAAAAGACTCTGGGGTGTTGAGGTTTTTCTTTGAGCTCTTTGGATTGCTATTTACCAAAACTGTGTTGGAGAAAATCCATTTAACCCCTCCTTTCTCTTGATGTATAAACAATGTATTACACACACACACACATGTATTTGAACCGTAAAGGAAATGATATTTTAATTCAAATGTCCTTATAAGGTGAGCTGCACTCATATTAGCTGGAACATGTTAATCACTATTTTTGATCTCTTTGTTTTTGAAGAGTAAGACAGATTTGTTGAAACTTTCAGAAAGACTCTGGTCGTATCTGTATTGGTCTAAGGAGGATCATAAATATAGTTTTCCCTTTTCTTAAGAAAAACATGAGCATTCCCTAGGAGGACGAGGAGTAGGAAGGGCCAGCCAGAACGCCATGGGGGCATGTATGTCATGCCTTCAGAGCCTCAGGGTTGTCATCCTATGCTGACTCTGGTGTTTCTTTCTTTATGTGAGGCAGTTGGCCAAGGGTAGTTACAGGTGGGCATAAAAAGAGGTAGCTGAGAAACAGATTGATTGCTTCCTTTTTTTATGAAGTTAAAAAAAATAATTCTAGAAGGGGATCACTTAGAAAATAGCAAGGCTGCAGTTATTAAAAAATAACAGAAGTTAAATTTAGATGATAGGTGAAAATCCTGTTAGTCATAGAACTAACAAGGTTGTCCTTATCATTGTTGGTTTTTTGGGCAGGAAAAGGAATGTTATTTTAGTTTGTTTTGCTTCCTTTGTCTTCACACATTGTAGGCCCCTGACCAGGACTGACCATTATATGCCTCTTTTCTGCCAGCACACTAAAGCCTAGAGCTTGATTAGCCTATGGGTACTCCTGGGTTATAAATGATTGGTAAAATAATAATAAAAAAGGAAAACAAACTTATGAATTACTGGCTCTAAATGGAGGTCTAAATTCAGATAGAATGAGTTTTTCATTTTAAAGTTACAGGGAGTTGACTGGTTTGGCAGAAATTTTGCTAGGAAGTGGTTTTGGATTTTGGTTTACTGCTATGGGAGTCACTAGGAGTTGGAACTGGGCGTTCCTTGAAATGCAAATTTTTGCCAGGGGTTTTTGATCATGGCCATGGAAACCCAGGAGCCTTAGGTACTCATTGGCATTTCCCACCCTTTTTTGTGGAACTCTGTAATTAAGGGCCCATCAGTCTGGAGTGGCTGATCGGAGAAACAGACAGTTCTTTCTTAAGTGGAAATATGCTTTCTCTGACTCAGATCTACCCTCCGGATCACATTCTGAGTCGTCTGGAGTGTCAAGTTGAGTTAATTGTATATTCCTGGTGAGTAGGAAAACTGGAAAAAACCCTTGCTTTTAGTTTGTTGTTTTGTATTTTCTGAGGCTTGGATGGTTTTGTCTTGAACTCCAAGAAGGCTGTTGTAAAAGTTGAATCGGTAGCTTGAAAAATGTGAGTTATTATTGACTGGCAGGATTGGGTTCAGCATAAACAATTGGTCTGAAGGAAGAATCTGACTCACAGAAACCAAATTTACAGGTTAAAAAAAAACCTGAACAAACATTGTGTGGCTTTGATTGAGCTTTACCTCAGTTAAAAAAATAATGAAGAGCTGCATGTTAAATTTTCTACAATATTATGAATTACAATACTGAATCCAGTATCATTAAATTGTAGTTTTTTGTTTCTTGTCAGCTACAACAATTTCAGCAGGGCACAATCCGTGTGAAAGTATGAATAAAATTCAGGGAGTACCATCAAGGACTTCTGAGCTCAGGAAACTGAGTTTGGCAGTGCTAATTTGTATTAAAGTTGTTGTTGCATGACAGCAGGAAAAAGATTTAATGCTTGCCACCTGAATCAAGCCATGGAACATTGGTTTCTATAACTGCCATGAATTTGAATCAAGGCCAATATCTCTAAATTTGAAATAAACTGATACTCTGTCTTGAAAGAAGATACAGGCCACTTATGTTGCAGAAGGTATTTAGAAAATGTATTTCAATTTAATTTTTAGCAGTATATCTCTTTCACATTTTTAGGCATTTTAGCACTGGCCTTTTTGGCTTTTTCTATATTCTAGCAAGTATGCAGCCTTTCAGTCATTTATTTATCAGTGTCCAGTCTTGAACTAATACTGATTTGCACAAGACCACAGATGCTGGTTTTACTCCCACTATCACTATGCAGCCTTAATCTGAAAGTAATTTTTTTTTTTACATAACTGCATTAATGGAGAAAATCAGATTTCAAGCCAAGTGGTCACACTATGAAGCTTCAAAGTCATCAGATACAAAGCTTGTACCATGAGCCCAGTGTAACAATATTGCCTTTACAATAGCATGTAGTATGTCGATACCTTTCTTTCTAAAGGATCCCTAAATGCTTTACAACAAGCAGGTCAAATTTAGGATTTCTTTGCTGCTCTTCAGAAAACAGGTAAGAACTGTATGCAATTCTTTCCTGTATCTGGACTGGCTCTGTATAAATGCCACACATTTACCCACAGAGATTATTTATCATTATAACAAGAATAATTTGAATATTTAAATAGTATCTGGGAATAGTGAAACAGAACCCTTCATTGCTAAATGTAATTAAATTTTGAACGTCCTTCCATGGCTGAGTGCACAAGATCATGTGAAGTTTGACGACTGGAGGTGTTAGGACTAAGTAGCAACACTTGAACCCAGCTGCTTCCTTTCTGCACATGCCCTCTTATAAGTAGTTTCTGTTTTTCATTGGGTACAGAAGATCCTGATAATTGATCCATTACGTGGGAATAACTTAATCCACCATTGTAATTCAGCCATCTAGATTGAAATGTAGCAGCTGTTTCATAGCGTGTAGGAGCAATATACAAAAATCTTGTGATAGAAGGGGAAAAAGATATGGTATGCATCTGGAAGCACCCAGGAAACTTGTAGAGGTAGAAGGCAGCTATTCCGCTAAAATTATTTGATGTCTTTGTTGTCATATAACATACTTACTTGGGTTGCCTTTCATGTCCCTGATGGAGCCCTGAGGATATACTCCATTTCAACCCTGTTTTTAACCTCTCGCTATGCTCAAAGACACAGCCTCCTTGGTGAGGAGGATGGGATTCTCTTCAGAGCGTGTCAGTGCTGCTCCTTAATCGGCTGAAGTGGTGTCTGCACGATAACAAGAGGTACTAGTGTCACCCCAGGTTGTGCCAGCTTGGGAAGCTATAGAGAGGCTGGAAATTTAACCCAGATCTGTGGCATGGTAATACAGAGCATTACCTTTAGGCTAGCAGGCCTAGCTACAGTCCGTAGTTGAAATTTAAAGTGATTTTAAAAAACACATTCAATTTGAAATGCCCCAAGGTTCCTATCATTTGTGAAGCTGCATCTCTTTCAAAATATTATGAGTGACATTGAATTTTTGCTTTTGGTGGATATGTTATAAATGTGAGGAATGATAAACTGTAGGGGTGACTAGTTATAGAAGAATATAAAGGAAAACTTGCACTGTCAAGTGTTACTGCTGTCATTTAAGTGGCTACGTAGCATTAAGGCTGGGGACAACTGCTATTATTTAGCTTATGCCAGAGATTTCATGAAACAAAAATACGTAGTTCATAATTTATGCAATTTTTTTTTTTTTAAAGGGTGTGGGAGGGAAACTTCCTGTTCAACATTGTCTTTCCACTAAGCATGAAAGCTATTCTGCAGTATTTTTCATAGTTACATGTCTATGTTTGTGTAGCAGTCTCAATATTATTGCTTAACTTTCATGGTACTGTGTAGTCCCTTCTAGTATCAAATGTCTGTATTACACAATATATTTAAATTTTGAGGGGAAATACTAATTTTAAGAAGGCTGAATAACTAGAATACAGAACAGTCTATTTTTTTTTTAGTGTTTGGGGTTTTTTCCTCCACAGCAAGTCAAAAACAATGGTTAAGAAGCATGCAGAAACACTGCCTTGTTTAGCCTTCATCTGTTCAGCAATCCTGCCTGCAGCTGATAATCTTACATTATTTTCACATTTAAAACCCTTAGTTTTGGACTGCTTCTCTGAAGTATTTTAACATGATTTCCTTCAAAAGCAGTCCTACTTTTTTCCCCTTTCATACTTCAATGCTCTTTAATAAGCATATGGTATTATACTTGTGGTGGACAACAGGCTAACATTGTGCATTCAATTCAATCTGTTGTTGCTTTCTTAAAGCAAAGACTTCTCTTCAAAAATCTATTATCATAAAGGAGCTGGTTCTCTTTCCTGGGATAATTTATTTTGTAGAGTGAAAGGGGAGAAGGAGTAAGTGAAAAGGTGCTTTTCTTGACTGCCAGTGCCACAAGCTCAACCTGGAATTTGAAAGTCTGGCTATGTTCTTTCTGGTTCATGGATCGCCAACAATGAGGACTCTGCAGCTGGAACTTAGCTACCAATTCTGCTGATGCATGAGCCAGAACAGAATCCAGCGTACTCTCCCATAGCTGTGCTGACGCTGTAAAAGAAAAATAAAAAGAAGAAAAACATTTTTTCCCATTAAACCAATTGTGATTACTCACAGATAATGCAATAAGTTGGTACCATGTTTAAAGAAATCTGTTAATATTTTTCCTTTTAAGTGGTGGTAACAGTTGCATCTGTTCCTGTCCTTAGTGCATTTGGGGAAGTGGATTAAAGTAATAGATACACCTTGATACACTGGTGAAGATCTGTTAGGAGCAGGTTTCCTTTCTTTCCACAGCTCAAGACTTGGATCCTAGTTCCAAATAACACGTGAAAAGCCAAGGGTGTCTCAAGTCCTACCTTCTGGCAGAATGTGCTCCAGAGGTATTTCTACAGAAAAGATAATAGAAACCAGGCTTCTCCTGTTTTAACTTCTGTAGAAAGAATTAAGGTTCACACTGCCTGTTCAGTCTCCCAGTTCTCATCACTCTAAGTGTTTCTACCTGTTGTTGTTGCTTGTAGTTTCTTCAGAGTAAACATTTCTGTTTAACCTGCAGGATTTTTAATATTGACTGTAGTATGTGGAATCTAGTTGCCCAAATAATCTAAAAACAAAACCAAGGAAAAACTAAAACAAAACAAAACAACAAAACCCCCTCCCAAGCAAACATAACAGTTTTTTGGGAACTGTATGGCATTTGTCTGCTTGAAACATGGTGTGGTTTTGGCAGAATATGTTGCAGCCAGTGTACTAATTAGTAGGTATGCAGCAAAAAAATGTGCATGTGTTTATTATGGGTGGTAAGGTGACATGTTTTGTGTATTATTTGATTATATGTATGTATATACACAAATGACCAACATCTCAGTCCAATAATAACATCCAATAGTATGCCCAACCTGAAAGTGTCTCTAGGTCTATATTTACAGAACACAGAAGTTTATATACATTATGTGTGGTTACTTGCAATTGCAACAACAGTTGGAACTTCACAGTTCAAACAGGCTATGTACATATATCTGTGCATATGCAGTATATATTTCTGTACTGATAACATTTGACACTTCCCTGGTCCAATGATGTCTTTGTTAAGGCTGGGTTTAGCATTCTGAGTACATAACCATCTTTAAAACAAATAGCATTTTTTAAAGTACTTGCAAAGTGCTTCCTTTTCCTCCTCCAAATATAGCAATCATCTTTTTTTGTCTCTCCCAGAGTTAAAATTTTCTGACACCCAAAATGGCAAGAACAAGCCTTTGGCTAATTATAGCTCTTCTGTACAGAAAGATGGCACAGTTCTAAAGTTCAATGTCTTGAAGCTCTTCAGGGCTAGACTCAAAGTATTTAATACCATTGGAAAAGAAAAAGTTAAATTTAGAGGTGTTTATTCTTTTTTTTTAATGGGTGGAATGATCTAAAGTATATTTCCAAAAATTGTTTAAACTTTCCAATATTTTCAACATTATTTTTGTGTAACATAATGTAATTTCTTGTAGAAAAATATGAGAGCTTGGTGGAATGCTCTAGTAGTCTAGCATATTATGATGTAAAATTTTTATTAATTATAATTTCATGAATTATCTTGGGATAACTCCCAAGCTTTGCTTCTCGTAAGGGGAGCTCTTGTTCCTGAACCATGCTGATGATACTTTTAAGCAATTTTACCTTATTATGCCTTCCCTTTATATCCACACCTGGGAGACAGCCTAGGTAGTAAAGATAGATTCACATTCTGCATGCAGTACAGTTTCATACAGTGAGAATTCAGAGTATTTGCAGAAATGAAAGTTATTGCCAGTACATGTATTTATTCTTTTGAGAACTCTTCATGTTTCCTTTCTTCTGTAGTTGATTTTTCCCTTTCCTGTGTTTAATTGGGAGTGATGATACATAATAACCACACTAAAATATACAACATTTGGTAATAGTGCAGTATTCCAACCTCGACCAGGCTGTAGTGTGGAAGTGCAGGTCTTTGAGGTAGATAAGATTTCATTTTTGTAAGGTGCAGAAGTGAATGAAGGGTGCATTTATGTTTTACATTTTGGCCAAATAGTAGACTTCTCTGTGATGTAACCTATTAAGTTGGAGAAGCTTTTCTGTGTAGCTGCCCTGCGGTGCTGAAAGTAAGTTATGAATGCTGCACTGTTTAAGAGCAGAAAGGTTTGCCTGGAAGAGAGCGGTGTGCCTGGGCCCCCTGCTATTGAGAAGATGCCAGTCAGAAATGAAAACGTCTTTTCATGAAACTATAGCAAACTTCCCTGTGATACAGTACAATAATGCAAGGAATTTTTATTCAAAACCTATAAAAATAAGTATAATACCTTGGAAATGGCAAAGAAGTACTTGCTTATAAGGGACTATTTTAAGAGGTCACTGCCAAAAATATGTGTGGTTTTGACACAGTTTTAAAAGTGATGAGATTGAGGCGTTTAAGCC
>NW_009619939.1:0-296 GCF_000690535.1 Cariama cristata
GCTCCCACCCAGCACCATACCCAGCACTGGGGGACCTGGCTGGGGCACGGGGGATCTCTCCGTGCTAATTCCAGGCTGTGGTTCCCACAGGGTCCCCCAAGTCCCAGCTCTCCACCGCATTCCCGGTGCTGGGAACAACCCTTTCTCTCTGGTTTTAATTTGGTTTCGGTTCGAATCAAGTTGAACCCAACATTTTTCTGTGCTTCCGGCATGCTGCGAGCTCTGCAGGGGCGGCCGCTGCTCCGTGAAATTGATGTTCTCGTCTGATTTACGCGCCGGCAGGGATGAAAAGCGGC
>NW_009619939.1:328-622 GCF_000690535.1 Cariama cristata
GCTGCCAGCCTCTGGGACTGCTCCCTGTGCCTCTGCACCCTGGGGGGGGTCAGCACCCCAAGGTGGGGACCAGCACCCCAAGTAGAGAGCAGCGTGGGGTAAACGGTGATATGGGAGATCGTAGCACCACCCAGCCCTTGCAGTGAAACCGTGTTGTGCTGGAAGTTGCTGCTTTCGCATACCGGAGCAGCGTGGACAAGGCTGTGTCCCGGCCCTGGCAGTGTGGCCCTATGGGGTGGGGGGTGACAGTGACAGCCGCATCCCGCTCACAGGACCTCAGGATCCATGCTGAGC
>NW_009619939.1:714-1003 GCF_000690535.1 Cariama cristata
TCTGGGGCCGGATCCTGACCGTGAGCTGGGGGCACCCTCTGTCCCCTCTTACTGGCAGCAGGATGCTCAGGGGAAGGTGTGTGTGGGGACCGTGCCGGCTCAGAAGCTCCAAGGCCAGGCTTGTCCAGTGCCCACGGGTCCCACACGGGCAGGCGAGGCCTGGGCACGGTGGGGTTTGCCCACCCCGATGCAGGCAGCAGCATGGGGAAAGCGAAGGTGAAGTGTTTATGGGTCGGATTAGGGCCACTCCAACCCTGGCTCGCAGCCTCGCCGTGTTTTACGATGCTCT
>NW_009619940.1:0-248 GCF_000690535.1 Cariama cristata
TCCCCGACGAGCGGAACGGAGGGGCCCGGCGTCAGTCATCCCACACCGCTGACCTTCGCTTCACAGCCCCGACGGCTCCTGCTGGTGTGCGTGTTTTCTTTCCTGATCGACTTTCAGATTTCTTCTAAAGATCGTTTGTCTTAATCTCGCTCCAAAAACCGTTCGGGAAAGGAGGCATCCCGGCCACCGGGGAGAGCTTTGCCTTCTCTACCCTTCGGCGGCGGGGGCGTCCCCCCCCCCCGGCTCGG
>NW_009619940.1:302-3259 GCF_000690535.1 Cariama cristata
TGGCCTCTGCTTGCCAGGGGCTGTTTCAGGGAAATCCTCGGGACGAAGCCCGCCGGGCTCCCCGGAGTCCTTGAATTCACCCTGCTTGTTGCCCATCTTCCACCATGTGTATTTAAGGCAACTTTTTAATCTAGAAGATTGTTTACATGTTTCTTCGGACTGCCTGGGAAAAAGTATACTGAAATTATATTCCTGGTGGGTTTTAGCCTGTGACAATACTTAATCTCATATTTATAACTGTTTGGAAGTAAAACACATGTTCATTTACTAACCGTACAATAATTTTCACGTAGCGATAACTCTACAGTTTTGTTCGGGTTTTTTGTTAGTGTGGTTATCTTTTTTTTTTCCCCCAACCCCAAGTTACACTGACGCTTAGGTTTCAGGGCACTTCAGAATCGTTTTAAACCAGCCTGCCGCAAAAGGCTAGGACAGTAACTTCTGTCTTCCCTGAGCTATCTCCGTGCAGCCAACATGGGCATGGAGGAGGACTGAAAAACATTTGCTGACTACCATGTCCTCCTTCACTGCAACTCTGAAAACATGCTATGACCACCAACCAAATATAAATTACTAAAACATCCCTATCCTCTTTTCTTAGATGTCAAATGTAATTATGATAGAATTTCTATGCCATTACTATCTCCAGTATTGTTTGCCAGTCCTTTTCAGTCTAAAAACATGAGCAGGTAAACAAGAGCAGAATTTGAAGGGAAGGATTTTAAATTTCCACGTCCACAAATCTCACTGCCATTTGTGTATTAAGCAGGAGCTTGCCAAGGACATGTGACCTCCTCCTTTTGTAAAAAAAAAAAAAAAAAAAAAACAAAAACACACAAAACACAAAAAAAACCCATAAACCAACCAACAAAACACAACAGGGCAAATTTCAAACAAACGCACAGAAAGCAATTCAGTGTTATTATTTCAAAAGTACTCAAATATGCTGTGAAACGTTTTCAGAAAGTTACACTGAAAAGAGGCAAGTCTCAAAGTCAGAACTACACAATGAACTCTATAGACAAGAGAAAAAGAGGCAACTGACACTTAAAAACACTTCAAAGGGAAGAAGGAAGACCATGAAAGTACACTAACCCGAAAGTTCACTACAAATAAAAGGTATACAGTATTTTTAATCCATCATTAGCACAATTAAATTTCATTACATAATGACTCAATCCAATTCTCTAAACTCCAAGAAATGTCTTGCAGCTGTTACGATGGTGCAAACCACAGAGAAAAGCAAGAAGCAAAAAAAACAGAGCAGAAAATAGGATCCTAACATGGTACATACTCATTATAAGAAAATGGTTTATTATCTTCTAGTATTAGAATGTACAGTGAAAGCATTTCATTTTTCTTAATGCAGAATTTTTAGTTCATGTGTTAGATTTTTTCTTTCAGTCAGCAGTGCATGTTCACTCATGGCAACTCACCCTTTCTTTGGAAAAGTACTCTTCCATAATGCCTAGGTAGTTGAGCAGAAAGAATATTCACTTCCAGTTTCTTTCTCTTCTTCCTCCACTGAGTCATATTTGCTAGCCACTTTATCAGCATTGTTGGCAAAACTTGTTAGGAACAATTTTAGTATCCGTGGAAGGCTACCTGTAATAATTAAAAATGTTACTTCATTTTAAAAGTATCAATAGAAATTTCCAGAAAAAGTAATCTAAAGATAGAAAGTGTATTTAAAGTATATTTATATCTGCAGATTCTCTTTCTGTTCATAGTTCTTGACTTCATGACAAACAGAAGAGATAAGTTCTGAATATTACCAAAGTATTAAAAGAGATCTTTTTACAGTTGGACTCACCAAAGTTTTTGTCTTGACCGTTGGTCAGCCTTTCCAGAGATATCACTGTAGTTTTAGCTAAGCAGGTTTTATTTCTAGTGGTGACTGCAATTGTGGCATACTCAACTAGGACGTTAGATCCGGGTTTCAGAATTAAAATTCCCTGTTACACGTAGGTGGTTTTGGAAACACCTTAAAACAAACAAAAGCCAGCGGAGAGGAGGAGTTAGGGAAAATGTTTGTTCAGAACTGCTAAAATACAGCCTTGCAGGAAAAAAACTGCTTTTTTTGAACTTAGGTCAGAAGTATTCAGAGGTACTCCGATCTACTAGATGGACTGTGGGTAGCACTAAACCGACTTTGCATGCAGCAGAACTAATAGGAAAAATAATATACAGACTGACATTTTGCGTAACAGGAATTTCATAATATACAATGTAAATGATTACACCATTATCCTTCTATTTTTTATCTTAACTGAGAAGCAACTTCCCTTTGTGGTAATGCTACCTTGCTTTTGATTTGGCATGTGGATACTCCTACATAAGAGCATTTAGATAAACCCATACAGCAACAAAATAAAAACTCAGGCCATTGACCCTTCCAGAATAAGAACTCTGTTTAATAGCAATTTACTTTTACATAACTGGTAACAACCATCGATGTCAAAGCATTTCAAGGAAAGGACAAAGATTATTATTACTGGATATCCACAGGTAGAACAGAAAATACTCATGGGTAAGTTTTAAAGAACCACTGGCAAAAACTACGGTATATTAGAATACTGGCACAGGGCATAATAAAACCGGTTATTGAATGTTTACACTGATTCACCACTGATACAGGCTTAGTTTGATCGACAGCAAACTAACACAACCACTTTCTGCACTCTTCTTCGGCCGAATTTCCTTTTATTCCCCTCCCCGGGTTTCCAGGGCAGCTAAAACCTCCGCGGGAGGCGGCGCTCAGGCCTTCCCGTTTCCCCGCGGCGCGGCCCAAGCACGCAGCACGCTCGCTTCCACGTCAGCGCACACCAACGCGCCCTTATCGGGACGCAAAGAGACGGGAGGCCTCGAAGCGTTTCTAACGGCATCGCTCCCAGGACGCGCCCCTTGTGACATTAATCCCGAGTGCCCGGGGCCGCGCTGCCCGCTACCGAAGAGGC
>NW_009619941.1:0-9116 GCF_000690535.1 Cariama cristata
GTGGGGCGGTTGACAAGGGTAGGAGAGTGCATAGAAGCAAGACGAAAGTGGGCGACTCCATTTGTGTGGCTCAGACCTTCGGGTTAACTTGCTTGAGTTTGGTGTATCTGGCTGTTTTTGCAGGGTGACCGGTGCCTTTCCTTACTGGAGTGGCAATCCAAGCTCCATCGGTACTGCAAAGCTTGGGCCTGCAGCTTGCAAAGGGCACGTGAGAGGCTTGCGTCAGTGTGGAAAAGTTTGGTTTTGTTGCTGGGGTTGTGACCGCTGTGGGGGCAGCTGGTCTTTCTGGCCCTACGAACCGCTGATGAGAGCAGGTGTGTGGGCAGGGGTGCCAAGGTGGGCAGAGCTAAGGGCAGGCAGAGCTTGCAAAGCTGTTGACACGCTCACCTCCCGCTTGTCTCCTTGGTGTCCCCATCCCCATGGACTGGTGCATGTGCAGCTTGAGACCCCAGAGGATGGATGTGCCCCAAGCTGGCATGGTTTCACCCGAGGCTGGGGATTTGGGTTGTTGGGCAGCCCGGCGGTTTGTGCAGCTCTACAGCCACTCGTGTGGTATGCGCCCACTTGAGTAGCTTGAGAGGTGCAGGCACTCCAGAACCACTGGTTGATTGCTCTGAAATAACGTCATCCACGGTGCCAGTTTTAATGTGATAGGAGCATGTGCCATGTCTGCAGAACCAGACTGAGGCGGCCTCTTAAAACTCTATACAATGACTATTCTGCAGCAGTGACTCTTGTCACTATTGGGCTGGTTTGAACTGATGGTGAATTAGAGGTTTTGTGTCCATTACCAGTTTTAAGTGATCTTTCCCCCTCCTCTCCCCTGACTTTGTTTTTTGAACATGAATATGGTGTCCAGAAATCATGAAATGTAAATCAGATGCTGTTGTCTGAGTAATTGTGACATTCAGCTTGCAAATTGATCTGTGTTCACAATACTTTAATCACAGGAGCTTTGACTACTAGGAGGGAGACTTTGTTTTTTGGATGGCAAGAAAAAAGCTATGGTCTGATTTGTCTTTTTGAACTGTCTTTTTAATCCTGGTTATTGCTATCTAATATGATCAATATGTATTGATCATGGTGTGATCACAGTGTGAGTGGCTGATGTGCTTTATGCTTAGCTTTCTAAGGCAGAGTTTTTACATGTCAATATCTGATTTTCAGTTTGTTTGCTCAGCCCTTCCTCCCCACACTACAGCCAGTAATCAGGAATGCTCTTGCTTCTGTTTCTCTTTCTTTTTCCCCTTCCTTCTCTGTTCCCTGGCCCCAGAATGAATGAAATGAACTTGAGTCCTGTAGGGATGGACCAGCTGACCTCATCCTCTGTGAGCAATGCCCTGCCAGTCTCGGGAAGTCACTTGGGATTGGCAGCATCACCCACTCACAACGCCATACCGGCGCCAGGTAATGGGGAAATCTCTCACCAAGGGTATTGCAGCTCATGCTGTGTGTTTTACGGTTATGGGAATGTTCGTAACTGGGTAGCAGTGCTTGCTCTGATAGCAAGTCATATCTTTAGCAGGTAATGAGGTGATGTAGAATTGAGGAAGGGTGGACCATAAACCATTGCTTATGTGGGCAAAGCAAACGGGATGTGCGCTTACCAGGCCTACGCCTTAATGGGAGTCTCGTTTTGTTCTGATGGGATGGTTTGCACTGTGGGTGGGTAGTAGCAGAATACTTTGAAATATGAACTGTAGCTGCAAATCTGTGAAATTTCACTCAGATGAAAATAATGATTTTTCATCTGTAAAGCAAAACTGTTTTCCTAGCTCTTTTTTTCAGGGAGCGACACAGACAAAAGTCCATTACAATTGTAAAGTAGAAGCAGGCCCTACATAACGTATCCAAAAAAGATCTAGCCTCTCAGTGCTGTGATAACTGTGATCCTTTCTTTGAAGCTTGCCGCCTTACTTTGACAGTACCATCCTGTACTTCCATAGGGAGCTCCTGAGGAATTAGAAGCCTCTTTGTTAGCTTGTGTGTTCATAAACTGAAGTAGTTCCATTGAATTTAAATGGGCATTTTCTTTTGCAGGCTTGCCTGTTGCAATTCCAAACTTGGGCCCTTCCTTGAGTTCCTTGCCCTCTGCTCTGTCTCTGATGCTCCCAATGGGTATTGGGGATCGAGGAGTGATGTGTGGTATACCAGAGAGAAACTACACCCTACCTCCGCCACCATACCCTCACCTGGAGAGCAGCTACTTCAGACACATTCTACCTGGTAAGTGGTCTGGTGCTGATGGATGGGAGCAGTGAGAGAAATTGTTTTAAGAGCCACCTGTTTCTGTCCTGAAGCAGGCAAGGCTGACTGTTTTGCAGAGCTGTAAATTCCCTGAGTTTGTCTGGAGTCTGTTGTGTCATTTAGACACCTTTATTTTCAGGTCTGTGTTGCTATACATGTGTACGAAGAGAATTGCAGGGCATTTTCTACTTAAACTGAACCTCTTATTGCTCCTCCCACTGCTTGGTTTTTAAGATTAACAGAAAACAAAGCATGCCTGGTTTCTATCTCAAATGGCTTGTAGTTCAAAAGCTGCTGCTTTTTTTTTTTTTCTCCTGTAGTCTGAAGCAATACTTAATATGTGCATAATAGTAGGTTACAGTAGTTCACAGTTCAAAAAGAGCAAGCCATTAGCTGAGGAGTTTGGGCATTTTCCTACTCATTTAGCCCATAGCATAGTTTTTCTTCATTTTTGTTCAAGGTTGATTTCCAAAGGCCTAACATACTGATTTCTATCTTGATTCCTCTCTTGCATGTGTTTTAGAGTATAAATGTAGAATTTTACGTGTTAGTATATGAAGACACAGAAATTTGAGCTTTAAATATATTCTTTGTTTTGTTTTCTAGCTAAGATTGATGGGGTGGAAGGGGGTAGATGAACTTCTTCAAGGTCACCTAGTGAGTGTTGTTGGTTCAACCTAGGTTAGGAAAAGAAATACAGCAGCCCAGATCACATCCAGCTACTTGTTGACTAGTGGCTGAACTCCAGCTGCTTAGGAGTAACCTTTCCTACTGCATTACATGCCTGCCTGTTTTGTGGGCAAAGAGTAGAGGAGGAGACAGTGCATTTGAGGACCAAAGGTATTTGCTATTCTTCTGAGCTGGAATAATTTATGCAGAAATGTATTTTTTTTTTCTTTCTGGTCTGCGTGATGGTTAGTCTGATGTTTCATAGGGCTCTTCTGTCAGTCATCTTACTCCCTTCAAGGATCCTCATTGTTCAAGCCACAAGGCAGCATTGCATGCAGAAATATTTGATGCCACTGGTTAAATTAAACTGTCCATTTACTGGCTTAGCCTTTTTTAATGGTGTTATACTACAGAAAGAGTATCCATGCTTGCATCCTTGTAATAATGGATGTTTGAATGGAAAACTTTTACAGAACAAATGGCTCATAGGGTTCAAGGCCAAAAAGAAACATGTTGACTCGGATCTTGCAGAATCTGAAAAATCTGTCTCTGCTGGCAGTACTGTTTACTTGAATATGCTGATGTATTTCCTCCAAAGATATTTTTTTTTTTAGCTCTGTCCTACAAGAGAAGTTGGTAGCATGTAAATGCGGTTTAGTTTCTTTGTATCTTAAGTTCCAAGTTCTTGGACATTGAGAAGCTTTCCAGAACTATCAGAAAAGATGTTAGGGTTTCTGATTTAAATTCAACTGGGCTGTTTTAGGAGAATTAACATACTTTTCATGTAAGGAAAGAGAGCAGGTGACTTACGATACCTTTGAGAGACCTTATCTTGGTCCTTCAGAATTGCAATTGATGATCTCTGAGAGGGACAGTTGTGTCACTTAGTCTTAGAGGAAGGAAATAGTCATTGTTAAAACTTAAATACCTAAGCAAAAAGTATATATCCTGGAGAACTGTTTCTACTTCTCCTAGCAAAGATGAACTGGGGATTATCAAATGTTAGATTCCACTAGCAGTCCTTCATCCTTTGTGAGCTACTTCTTGAGAATGAAAAATTACGCCTAAAATGTGAAGAACCTCTTTCCGATTCAGTCTTTGTACTGAGGAGCCTAGGTTAAATGCTGCCAGAAACTTGGCTATTTAGAGTTTGACAAAGAACTAGAGACTTGCTCTGTTGGATGGAAGCTCTGTATTTGTTGTCACGAATGTTGGGTTGGCGTATGTTTGTGAGCCGTGTTTTAGAATTAGTGGTTTTTAACTGGACGTAATGTAAAGAACATGTGTCTTCAGGGATCTAGGTCTTAATGTACCACGTTGTGATGATGCGGTATTTTTGTTCAAGATTTGAAAACTGGTGTCATCTCACACTTTTCTCTTTCCTCCTCTCATTCTAACAGGTATCTTATCTTACTTGGCTGACAGACCTCCACCTCAGTACATCCATCCCAACACTATAAATGTTGATAGCAATCCGGCATTGTCAGTCTCCAGCAATCCCTCGGCCCTAGATCCCTACCAGCCCAGTGGAACCGTGGGGCTGGAACCAGGGATTGTCTCCATGGACTCCCGTGCAGTGAACACACATGGTGCTCAAAATCTGCATCCTAGTGACAGCCACGAGGTAGCGCTGGATTCTACAATCACTATGGAGAGCGTTTCGAGGGTAACCAGCCCCATCTCTACAGACGGGATGACAGAGGAGCTTACGATGGATGACGTAGCCGGGGATCATTCGCAGATCCCGAACGGCTCCCGGAGCCATGAACCTTTAGCCGTAGACACGGTGGGGAGTAACTTGACATCGGACGCTGTGGGACACGGCGGTGTCATTCCCATTCACGGTAGCACTTTGGAACTCCCTGTTGTCATGGAGCCTGACCACATCTCTGGGCGGGTGACAGGAATATCGGACAGCACACTAAATGACTCCATTCATACTGTGGCCATGAGCACCAACTCTGTGAGCGTGGCGCTCTCTACCTCACACAACCTAGCTTCCCTAGACTCAGTAGCCTTGCACGAAGTTGGTCTCAGCCTCGAGCCGGTGGCGGTGTCTTCCATAAATCAGGAAGTAGCCATGGGGCCAAGTCACGTGGATGTGTCTGCAGACAATCTTGCTTTTGTACCATCCTCTCTGCAAATGGAAGACTCCAATTCGAACAAGGAGAACATGGCAACCTTGTTTACCATATGTGAGTGGGCATTTCCTGCTTTCTTGGGATAGGGTCTGTTATGTAGCTGTTGTCTGGTGGGATGACAGGACTCCTGTTGCTAGTCTTACAGATTTCTGGTGAAAGAAACTCAGTTATTTAACGAATACACGAAAGCTGGAATATCTGCGGTGGCAGATTAACCATGCTGGAACGACACTAGTTGGAAGCAGACATAGTAGGATGTTTTAGTGTCATTCTCTTTGTATCCAATTCCCGTGTTGCCTTGAGGTTGGAAGCTGAGTTCTTTATGAACCTCTTGCCTTTTGTGGATATGCTGGTATTATCCTTTGCAGTGAGATTTTTGTTTTTTTAAGGTCACATCACAAATGACTCTTCTTGCTCTGTTTAAAAAAAAATACACCACCACCGTAAGCCATACATTTCATCAGGTGGATATAGTTGTTGAGTATGTTATGTGATTTTGCAAAATTTTTATTAAACCATGGACAATTGTCATGAAAATGTTGTTCTCAACAGGACCTGCTGGAAAAAAGAGCATAGAGGGAGGGAAGTTTTTAGTATTTCTAGTTATTCTCATCAAAGGACTTCAGTCCAGAGGTTAGTTGATCTCCTAGGAAGAGAGGAGCACTGGACATTGCACTCTCTCACTCTTGTCATCGTTCAAGGAGTGATGCTTGAGAACTGTGAAGTTCTTGTTTGCTGGGACAGAGATTTGAACTTCCACTCGCAGCATGTCTGGCTGCCCACCACTGAAGCGTAAGGCCAGCTTTTATCTTTAGTTTTATTAGTTGTGATAGCATTGCTCTTGCATGCAATCTGGCCCCACAACTGCCAGAGCCCTATGACAGGCTTTCCCTGCAGAACACTTTTTAAGAAATGGAAAGAAATAGTGCCTTGGTTAGCAATGGGAGAGATGCAGTTTAGTGCAAAGTGTCTAGTCAGACATTTGAATTGAAACTTTTATTCTGTGGGATCAAATATAACTTAAGATCAGGTGGGTGTAGAACTATGATGAATTTACAGCTCCTAGAGGAAGAGTTTTACAGTTGATGCACTCAGAAGTTCTTACAAGCATCTGTTGCATGTTGAACAAATAATGATCAAAATACTACAATATCAAACATGCTTATGGTGAAAACACTTCTATTATTCACTTAAGTGAGATTTGATGTGCCAGCTTATTGTCACTATACTTAAAATAGTCCTAGGATGTTTCTCAGATGATGCTTCCCATTGGTAGGATGTTATCATGGCTATTGCATGCCTAGTGCTTTCATGTGATATGCAAAATAGATCCTTGACTTGGGAAGGTTTACATTTTAACTTTTTGTTGTTGTTTTTAAACTTTCCCTGAGTAAAACATGAATTTGTGTCAAGCAGGTGACAGCAAGGAGAAAGAGTTGGTTTAGAGCCTCCCTGTGGTTTTTCTTTACTGAGAAGGTGGGAGACGGGGCCTTTTTCAGAAAAGTTTTTACACTGTTTCTAAGTGGGAAGAAAAAAATGTGCCTTTGCTACAGTCCTAAATGTTTGTGAAACTTTTAAGTAATCCTTTTTTGCTTTCAGTTCTGGGTACCCAAATCAGAGAAGTAATCACTGTGATTTATTTTTTTTTTATTTTGGATTATTTGGCAAGGACAGAAATGGAGGGGAAACTGTATATTTTGGTTCCTGTAGAATGTAGGATTTTTTTTTCAACTGCTTAAAAATATATGAATCCCTAAACCTTTCCAAGTGGAAATGTCACATGCCTAGAACTTGTTTTTCTTCCTCTTTGCCTCTCGTTGGGGCTGGTCCACAGACCCATAGTGATGTGTGCCAGGCAATGCTTAAAAACAACTGTTCCAAATAGTGTTTCTCATTACTCAGGTCTGGTTGTTGTCATTGCTGTACTCCTGCGTGTTACCTGCATATAAGCAATGCTTATATAGGTTCTACCTAATAATTTTCTGAGTACCTTCCTCTCTGTAATTGTGTAGTTACTCAACCTCTACTTTGTATGGGGTCAGATTCTGGTACCCTGATGTATGAAGAAAGTGTCCCAAAAATCTCTTTAAACAAGTAATAATGGAGCTGCCCTTTCTGCCTGCTGAAGACTTCTGTGATAGGTCTTTTGTACTGGAGTTGGGCCATCAAGAGGCCAAAGAAGATCTTTGTGGAGATCCTTCTTAATTAGCTGAGCACCTTTCTTCAGAAGAAGAATGATTTATCAGGAGGGTGGTTGCTGGGTAGGTGTTGGTTGCTCCATTCATAGAGAATTAAAATGATGTAATTTTTCTAGGTGGGAACATTTTATGCTGTACTTTTTCCCAGACTTATTAGACTAAAGACTTTCAGTGGTTTATTTTTCAGCAGTACTTACGCTGAATGACAGATTGGGAAGGTGATGCTACTGATGCTTCTTGGGCTTTTGTTTTTGTTCCATTCAGTGGTATCCTGTAGAAGTGTGCTGTATGAGTTTATTGCAGTGAGTCCTTCAAAAGTGAGGTCAGGTTTTTGCTGCCCTGAAGATTTGCACATTGTCTGAATTTAAATGGAGACAAGGGGATTTGTAGGTTCAAATGAGAAAAATTTTAGAAAGAAGACCTTACTGTCCCTTTGCATGAATATCCTTGAGGTTCTGCATGCAAGAAAACTCTTGTGTTCCTGGTAAATGTCAAAAATATAACCAGTTAGAAAGTGTTTGGTTTGGTATGGCTTGGATTTGTCTGCCAGTAAAGGTCGTTTCACTTGTGATCAGAGAGAAAATGGCTCTTCCATCATCAGCATTACTGCCGGTCTGGGGAGACTACCATCCGTTTTGCAGTAGTTTTGATGAAGAGTGGACTGTCCCATTGCTAGATTCGCCCTGTAGGGATAGTTTAGAGTCTAGGTGATTAATTTACTATCAGGAAGGCAGGTGGAGATCCTCATGTTTGATCTGAGTTGGATAGGAACAGTGACATGTTTGTCGGTGCCCATCTGTAATAATATGGCTCATGTTCTTCTCAATAAAAGCTAGTAAAGCGGACAAACTAAACCAGATAGAAGCAGCCTTTGGCAGGTGCTGAGCTGAAGCATATTGGTAGGGAGCCGATTGCACTGTGGGGGCTGTTGCATCTTTTTAATCCCTGTTGTCCCCCTCTCTGCAGGGTGCACGCTGTGTGACAAGGCATATCCATCAGACTGCCCAGATCATGGGCCCGTCACCTTTGTCCCTGACACCCCGATAGAGAGCCGAGCCAGGCTTTCTCTCCCTAAGCAGCTTGTCCTGCGGCAGTCTATCATGGGAGCTGAAGCGGGTAAGAATCAGGTTACTGTATATTTCTATGCAGCGGTTTAAAGTACACTCACTGACTGAAACCCAAAACCACAGGGATTTTAATGTGGGAAGGAAACACTGCAATAGAGAGGTGGTTCCCTCTTCTCTAATTGCCCTAACTTACATTGTGCAAGAGCTTCTTGTTCTCTAATTACTGCTTAGACTTCAGCTAGACTCTCGGGGTGCTGCCCCAGAATGTTACTGAAACACTTCATAAAGTCAAGCACGAGCAAGGTATGGTGTTTATTTTTCTCATGCTAAACAGCCCAGGCACAGATTTGATAAGAGAATGTTACAGCAATTGCAGTTTGGGGGAAGATAACAATTAGAAATAATGGAGGGGATTTCTGTGTGCTTGTTCATCAGCTTGGTTTGCTACCTGTGGGTCTTCTTGGATGCTCTCTTTGGAGTATTGATCACGAGTGCCTCTTTTTTCCCCCCACCCCCTCGTTTACATTTGGCATGTAGACTGTGACCTTGTCACTGGATGTGGACCTTGTTACTGTATTTCACGCCGCTGTCACCTGGAAATGGAAGAGTACAGTGCAATACCCTAAGGATCTGAAGGCTAGAGAAGAATGTCATTATTGGCTTGCTTAGCATTGCTGCTTGTTGAGAGTAGATTTTATCTGTTCTTTTCAAGCTGCACTAGTTTCCAGTTTATTCCTAAAAGCTGTTCAGTATATTCATGTAGACCTATATATATATATATATATATAAAAAAA
>NW_009619942.1:0-823 GCF_000690535.1 Cariama cristata
AGCCGGCTCCTACCTCCCTCTGTTCTCACGCTCGGTTCCTGCTTGTTTTGAAATCCAAAAGACTCTTCTACCCCGCCACCTCTTCCTGCTCACGAACACACACACGCACACGCACACACACACAAACCCTCA
Organism: Cariama cristata; assembly: GCF_000690535.1. Taxonomy (NCBI): domain Eukaryota; kingdom Metazoa; phylum Chordata; class Aves; order Cariamiformes; family Cariamidae; genus Cariama; species Cariama cristata. Next base: position 133 of record NW_009619942.1, read on the forward strand.
AGCTCCTCCCTCCCACATGAACTACAACATCCTCTCCTAGGTGCAAAGCTCTCCTACTGCTATTAGGTCAGCCCTTATCCCACGCCGCCTCCGTGGCCTCTCTGCTGCCGAAGGGCTGCTCTCCCCACCGCGCGTCTGTCCGTACGCCCTCAGTGTTTCTATTTGCTCTGATTTACTACGCAGGCACGGATGGTTAAGGGCCCTCTGGAAAGGTTCAGTTTCTTAAACTCCAGGGGGGCGGGGTTGGAGGACAAGATCAACAACACTCCAGAGGCGTTTATGGCATTATACTGCACCAATTTTGGCTATGGTTACAGCTGTAAACACGTTTATTTCGTTCTTGTAAACCAGTTGTGATAAATACTGCGTAAGGCAGAGAAAAAAAAGGCAGACCGCTGGGACAGTTTACTAATAAAAAGGCTGGCATCTTTTCAGTGCTTTTTCAGCTAGCCAAGAAAAAAAAAAAGTAAATTTTACTATAAATAGTTTTACCGGCAGATTGCGCCGAATCACAGCACCTCTCTTACAGTCTCCAGCATCCTGAAATCCTTTTTTCTCTCCCTTTTTCTTGCCTTTGTCTCTTTTGTTGCACTGTCCCTCTGACGGGGCTTTGGGGGGTTGCTGCCTGCACCGTGCGTGGGGACAGCATCATGAGAAGGGTCGGAGCAGAGGGGAAACATACCCCATCCCC
>NW_009619943.1:0-19811 GCF_000690535.1 Cariama cristata
AAATCTGAAGGCCCCCGAGGCAGCCGGGCCTCACGAGTGACCTCGTTAAACGGTATGTTTCACCTCAAAGCACGCTGCCAATACTCGCCAGGCGGTTGTGCGTGGGAAATGGGGGTAGCCTGGCCCCCGGCAACCCGCTGAGCGTGGTCCTGCGGTGGCCAAGATGGGGAGGCCTCAGGGGTGCGCACCCCCTTTGGCAGTCTCCCACAAAACCTGCGGTGCCCAGCGTTTTGCTACCTCGGCTTGTAACATCCCACAGATCCGAAAATACAAATCCCACTGGAGGCTAAAGATGGAGCAAGGGCTAACAAGCTAGCCCTGTCCCGTCAGACACATGGGTGGGCTGAAATGACACGGGGAGATATTTAAAGTACTCTGTTAAAAGAATTCACCAATATAAAATCGAATGAAAAACTGTGTATCATGAAAATATTTTTCTTGCTCAGAAAATAACTGCTTCCCAGACTTCTAATACAGACCAACATTAGCCAGCAAAAATAACAGTCAAACCGTGAGGATGGCTTGTGCTGTTGCATAAATATCTAAATCTTTAGCTACCAAAAATTTGAGGGGCTGATGATACGTTAAAAAATTAAAATGTGAAGAAAAATGAACTTAGGTCTTCCCATTCCGGTTGCATAGCTTAATGTGTTGAGTGCCTAAGAAACCCCAGTGTCAATTGCATTTGCATAGGCAACATAACCAAATAGCTGCACTCTGACACCTGGCAAAACAGTCTCCGAGGATGTGAGTGATTACTCCGTTACTGAATGCCAACAGAAGATAAAGAATAATAGAAACTGTTTGCTTTGAAAAGTAGTGTGCTGGTGTGATTACTCCTCAGTTATCAGCTGAGATTTATGAACTGCCAGGAAAGCCCTTAGATTACTGTTTTTAAGTCACTGGTTTTAGTGGTCTCAGCAATCCAATTTTGTTTAGTTTCCAAGCACTTTGGGAACTGCTTGATAAAATTTGTACATACATCAGGGTTGATGCATATACCATTAAGTTCTTTTTTTTTTGCGTGCAAAAGCCTGAAAGGTTCCTGCCAGTGAAGGGAGGCACTTGCGATGTGTATTCCTATGTGAAGTACACCTAACCCAAAAGTATACACACAGCATCTTCAGCCATATTGTAGCCAATTAGCTATTCAGCTGCCAACATAAACTCTTCCAAAAACTTCATCTCACTTGATCTTATGCTACTGTTTGCCAGAGGCAGAGATCTTTTTTCCTGAGAATCTCCCTTCTTCTGTTTACAACAATAGAATTGGGTCAAGTTGACCCCAGTGTTTTCATTCCTCACTATTAATTAACTTTGGAACTAGTGCTAAATCTCATTAACCAGGGCACTGATTCTTCTGTTTGCTGCATTTGCTGTGATAAAGATGAGCCTTCTGTGTTTTCCCTGGAGCTCAGCTAATTTAGTCTAATGTAATTTAAAATAGTCTAAAATAAATGAGGCAAATATTTCAGGAAAACTGAAACTCATTTCTTAAAAGCAAGAATCTCTGAACAACCCTGAGGAATTGCCCACATCAGTGTAACTCTCCATCTCGCACTGCAGACCTGTGAGTTTAAATGTATTGAATGCCAGACTCCTAGTAATACTATCTTGTGGTATTGCAGGATTTTATTTATGGGGTTTTTATGCAACTATAAGAATGCTCTACTATAAAAAGGTCCATACAGAGCTACAGTCTGCTTTTCTAACAGATAGTAATTGTATTCTTACTTCCCTCAGACTACATAGTACTAATGGCATAGAAAAACAATTTTTTTATGATTTTCAGTTTACAATGGCATCCTTACTATAGCCCTTCTGTCATCAGCCATTACCTCTTATAGTACAAATTAAAGAGGAAAAGTTAATGGCAGACCAGCAGGCTGGTTGTCAGGAGAGATGCTGGTGGTCGTGGGCAGCTCTGGACAACTTTAAGTTTCGGCATAGCTTAACCATGGGGTTAATCTAATTCATAATCATAGTAATCATCATCTGTGTTTACTCCGATGCTGGAGGCCTCATTGGATTTCATTTTCTTTCTGTCCTCTTTGCCTCTTTCCATGGAAGACAGATGATCTTCACACTGCTGCAGGATCTTTCTGGAAGACATCCAACTTTCTCCTCGGCTTTCTGCTGGCGCCACGCACTGCCCGCCTCTGACATCCGTTCCTTTGGCCACCAGTGCTCTTCGGGTTCTGAGAAGGTCACAGGTGCAGTTCCAAGGGTTTCCATCCAAATACAGATGACGAAGACGAGGTAAATACTCTAAGACTTTGCGATCCAAGGCAGATATCTTGTTATTTCGTAAATTTAAAACCTGAAGCTGTTTCAGGTCCTTCAGCTCTTGTTCTCCAACATCCTCTATGTCATTTCCCTTTAGATCCAATCTAGCAAGAGTATCTGGAAGTCTGAATAAAAATAAAACAACACAAAGGTGTTACGTTCATCATATTGATTCTGTTTGAGTGGTATTTGGTGGTGCGTATTTGCCCAGGCACATCTAACATATTAAAAAGAAAACTATCACTAACAAAGAATGCAATCTTGTGCAAAAAAGGTGTGGTCCTGAAGTGTTCATGTCTTTTTTTTCTTTTTTTTTTTTTTTCCTGAGGTTATAGGAATACTGTCTATGCACACTTGAACTCTTTTTCCAAATTATTGCAGCTCAGACCTGTACTGACTATGTTTGTGCAACTGAACTAAACAGCAGTCCTACTGCACTGTACTGTGAAGAAAGTTATATGTTCAATTGAGTGTCAAGCTTAAAAATGCATTTTGTACTCTTCAATGCCGTAAGCATGCCAACAACCAAATTACAGCACTGTGAAAGATCAAAAGTTTAGAGAAGCATGGCAACACGGCTCCTTCAAGTACTGCTATATAAGATTTGTTTAAAAAGGTTTTTTAGTTCATAAAGAACTCGAATTTTTCTTCCATTCTGTTCTCCTGCTTCCATCAGATTCAGACATTAATCATCACAGAAGTAGTCCATCTGATGATATCCTATTTAAGAAATCAGCAACAGGGAAAACAGAAGTGGTTTTTCATGGTCTTTTTAAACAGTACTTTAGAGAATTAGAACTGATTACATTTAAAAGAAAAAAAAAGCTGATAATCTCTGGATATGACACTACACTGGTCAGTATCATTCTTATTTTCATACATCTAACAAATTTGGAGGATGAGACTGTTTTATTTCAACAGTCTTGCTCATTTATGATCTGACTTCCTCCTGCTGTAGTTAGTGACAAGTGCTTAACAGAAAAGCCAGTTAATTGGCATGGAATATTTTTAATAAAATTAATTTGAAAGTACCTTAAAAATCATCTTCCTATAGTAATCTGCAAGGAGATGAAATTAAGAGTCATGGTTAGAGATTTTAAGGAAACTTATTGAAACTCTCAGGGAAATTATAAATAATACTACCAACAGCCATTTAGAATAGAACAGCAGTATACCACAACCAGTAAAGGTTGTGATAGTTCATCTCAATACTTTTGAAAATTACTAAGAGGGTACATTGTGATCCTCCCTGGCTGTTTTTTGTGAAGCTGAGTTTGGCCTCTTAGGCTGAAAGGTGGTTGCCATATTTGTGTAAATCTCCCAACTTCGGTGGGACTCCAGGGCAGTTCTGTATTGTGCCGTATTTCCCTGGGGGAGATGAGAATTTCACGTGTTGATACGGTGGGTCACTCCACAAAATTTGATTTTACCAAATGCTTATGGCTGCAATAAATCCTTTTTGAAACCTAACGACAGGTGATGATTAGAGTTGCCCAGTATGACACTGTAAGGTCAGAAGGGTACTCTGGGGTAAAACCCTCGTGCCACTGATGTCAAAGGCAGTAGGATATCACCTGAGATGTCTATCCAGACTGATTACAGTCTAAAGCCTGACCAGCAAGTCCTTAAACCTATGAAGAGTCTTACTGTAGTAATGTTAGACTTAGGCTTTATGGCTGTATTGTTTGACTTCAGACTGTGTTGATCTTGAGAAAATAACAGCACTGGAGTAAATCATGAGCGATCTTGCTGCTGGCAGAGAAGCCACGCTCACTCGGGAGCTGACCATGGCAGCCGTACTGTGCTGCTTCTGCTCCAGGGAGTATGATCAGACTCTTCCCTGCATTCTCACCACTCCCTGCAAGATTTTATGTATTTTATGTATTTAGGCTTTTCTCTGCAAGTCCTGAAAATACTTGGACTTGTGGATTATTTTCTTCTCAGAAAAAAACAAAAGAAGCTTTTTTTCTCCTCATTCCTGCTGAATTACTGCTAAGACCCATTAGCTGTGGCACATTAACTATGTATTTTAACCTTTGACACTGGTGACTGAGTTCTCAGATAACTGTCAGAAGTTATTTTTTATTTTTTATTTCTGTATATTCATACATACCTGGTGATCATCAGACAAGTACATAAATTTTACCTCTTGTCATTTTTTTCTTTCTTTTATGTTTACAGCCTCCCCTTGAAATCTGTATTCATTGTTGAGTTGAAAATAAAAGTCCCCAATATCTCCTTAAAAGCTGTGATGTTTAAAGGCTAATAGAGAACTCCTTCCTGTTAATTCTCTTGACTACGAAAGTTGTAAAATAAGATGGATTAGGCAATACCAAAGTAACTAGAAAGCATTAAACATTCCTGTCAAGCTAGACTGAAATCAAATATTTATACACCACTAAATCACTTTCTGATTATAAAGCTGCTGCCAAATAGATTCAAATGTTAAAGGACCTGATGCTAAATGAATTGAAATTTTACTGCATTATTTATTTGGGCTAGTTAAACCTGTCCACAAGCCATAAAAATAGAATTTAATAGTGCAGTTGCATTGAAGAAGTTGATGTTAATGGGATTACTTTGCTATTTTTATGCCATCTTATTGCACAGCTTTTTGAAATAATAAAATTGCCACTTTATATCAGACTAGCCTCCATTTGGCTTAATATGCCATCTCTGATAATGGCCAGGACCGACACTCAGATGAATGCGAGAGAACCTGTAAGCAGGGCATTAATGAACATGGTGTGCCCAAGGGATGTTTCTTCTGCGCTCCTTTGACTGGAATTTTGCTTATAGCCTGAAGCTGGAGAGCTTATATGCATTCCAAATACTTTGTAATGTGTGAATTTACTGAAGTTGGGAATGCTAATATCCACTGAAAAAGCACATTCTTTTTGACCAGACTCGGCTCGTGAAATCTTAATATCTTAACAATAATAAACTCAGTGTGGGTTGGTAGGAACATCAGCTTTAAAATTGCTGTCTTTCCTTTTTATTGAATGCTCTATTAATTTTGTCTTATGGGGGAAGATAAATCTAAGCAGCAGTATAACTTCTCTGTAATAATTCTGTTGTATTCTCCTAGCAGGTTCCTCTTAGTCATGCGCTAATTAAGCAAAGTAGTCTCACTGGCAGGGAGAGATGTGAAATGAGTAGATTCACTGGGGGCCACAGATGTAACGAAAACAAGAGTGCTAATTGGTGCCAGTTGCGGCAATGGGTTTATGGTATGGATAGACTTCTACCAGGACTGGCTCTGAATACAAATTTTTTTCTGGTTTGGCCCTCATTCTCATAATGTAAGGAAGGAGAGATGACACCTGGGAACCAGCTGTTCTCAGATTCACTTGCCTCAGTGGAATAGAAACGAGGAGATTCTGTTCCAGCGCCAGATTTGAAAGCTGCGCACACTGCTGAAGAGCTCCTGCCTCAAACATGCTAACAGCGTTGTTGTCAAGAAACAAGTGCTTGAGGTCTTGTAGTCCTTGGAAGTCCTGCGCTGTCACCCTTTGAATCAGGTTATTGCTGCAGTCGAGTTTCTGCAGCCTGCTGGGCAGCCTGGGTGGCATAGTATGGAGCTGGTTCTTGGAGAGCTCCAGCGTTGTTAAGTTAGGAAGAAGCTGGGCACCATCTATTGAGGTTAGCTCATTTTCTGACAGGAAGAACTCAGACAGGTTTTCTAGGTGTTTCATGTCTCGAAGTCGTATTGTTTTAAGTTGGTTTTTCTCTAATTTTAGTGACAGCAGGGATTTAGGTAGGTCAAGAGGCACTTTTGTCAGAAAGTTGCCGCTTAAACTAAGAAACTGTAGATTTTGGAAAGATGCAAAGAAGTTGGTTGGGAATGAGTTCAGTTTATTATCGGCCATGCTCAGATACTTCAGCCTAGGAAGGTTAAATGGTGCAGACACAGATTCCATGTTGTTGCCATCCAGAATCAGACTTTGTAAATTGCAAAGGGAAGAAAATGCACTTGGAGGCAGAGTCGCAATCAAGTTGTTCCGAATATCGAGCACCCTTAGTTTCATCAAACCTTCAAAATCAGACTCATGCAGAATGTTGATGGAGTTATCAGCGAGTTTTAAAATTTCAAGGCCAGATGGGAGGAAGGTGGGTATTTGCTTCAGCTGATTTTTGTAGAGTTCCAGGGACTTCAAGGTGCTCAGAGCTTTGAAAGTGTTGTTTTCTATTGATTCTGTGCCACTGCATGACAGGACCAGCTCTTCAAGGGCTGACATTCTCCTGAAGTCAGTAATCTTAAAGAGAAAAAAAAAATTCATGTGACAGTACACCATCTATTTATGAATCTCCTCACTGGTCACTTCTTCTGGATGCTCTGACAGTTGCTAGTATATATTGAGAAACTGTATCTTTAGAATCAGATACTAAGAGAAATGGTAACAATAGAGGTGTTACTATAGGTACCTGCGGTTTGCCAGTATTTAGCTCCATTTCTAGAATTTTGTTATTTAAGTCCATAGTGTGTCTGGTTTTGAGCAAACACACATGCTTGAAGAAGGAATATTCCTTTTATTTCTGCCTGGTGGATAGCCTGTATAAAATGGGGAGCTCATATCACCAGTGGCAGAAATCTTTGCAGAGAGTAGATGATTGTTAATGTTCACTGTGCTCCACAGAGCTTGCTGGAGCAGTTTTGAGTTCATCATACAGCCATTTCCATATATCAGCAGTATTGTCACTGCAGCGTGTATTTCCCCACAAGAAGTACACGTGGATATCATCACCTCTCCCTACCATAAAGTTTTGGCAGGAAACTAAAATCTGACACAATCTGTCTCCCCCATTACCTCTCCTTTTCTTTAAAGTAAAAACCTCACATATTAAGATGACCACATACTAAGAGGACCAAACCAAAAGCGTCAGATCAGCTTGGTCTGAAAATCGCCTCTGTGGAACAGATTGCTTTTACAGGAACTAAATTTTTGTAAGTTGGTAGTAAACAGATGCTTTGCAGGGGTAAATAGAACTTAGGTGTTGACTGTGACTGTAATATACAGAGGCATACTAATTGTTTCACTATTTTTCCACTTTGTTGGAACCTACAAAGTTTACAAAGCTTGCCATCTTGTGTCTCAAGTTAAGAAGCAAACTTACGTGAATCTGGCAGTTTCCTCCAAGCTGAGATAGAAGGAAATATGCAATGAGGGTGAACCCAGGAGTTCTCTGAGCCACGCCACTTGCTTAAACAGTAGTTTTCTGAAATTATCAGAGATGCTGCCCATTGACCTAGGTGCTTGATTTTTAAAAAATCATTTATATAGGAATCATAAAAGCTCAGAGCAAGATGAGCAGGTGTTCTGCATGGGAGAGGTGGGAAGGGGTGTCCTCATCCATTTAGCCTTCTCATATTCTATAAACATCTCACTACAGGTCTCAGGAGTCCCACATCAGGAAGAGATGTTAAACTAACACTATAGTCTTCAAGCTATGTCCCCCAGGGCTTAGCAGCTACCAGAACATTTTACTCTCATTGAGAAAAGCTATGAAGCATGTTCTACAGCATAACCCCTCATCCCAGTCAGGAATGTACATGGAAGGCAGTACAAGCCCTTTTGCAGTGCAGGTACTGGGGAGTAATTTTGTTCTATGATCCTGATTGAATACATTTGGCTAACATACTTGTGTATGTGAAATCAGTTTATAAAGGGGACTGTTAAAAGATTCCTTCCACCTTCGTTTATCCAACTCTTGCATGTTTTTGGATTGTATCTCTTTACCTTAGCTACAAACTCTGCATTTTAACTTCTGTTAAAATTAGAGCTCACACAGCTGTGAAAGAGGAGTCAGATTTCATTTTGCTTTGGTATCCTTAGTTGTCACTCTCTTCTGATTACATTTATTCTGCCTCTAAAGACATTTCCAAGCACTGCAGGATTTGATGCAGTTAGTGAGAAAGTATAGATACGGAATCTCTATTGATGCAGGTTTCTCCATCAATTACATTTAAGTTCAATGAGGGAATGTACCTCCATAAAAAAACCCTTATATTCTCAACAGTAAATAACAAAGTTGTCCATTTCCTATTTTTTTTTGTATAAATGCAGTTTTGTAATATATATATTGCTATATAGCAATTACAGAATTGCATGTCCCATTTTGGTCATGATGAGGAGGCTAAGCTTGCAAAGGTTCATCATGAGAAGTCCCATAGGAATGAACTGCATTGCTCAAGAGCAGAAAACCATAGTCATATGTAAGAGATAAAACAGTCTTAAGGAAACTGAAACAAATGTGAACCTTCATAAGTTCAACACGTTTTCTCCTGGAAGTTCAAAAGCAATATTTCCTGCTTTTCCTCAGTTGATTGCTGTATGTCTCCAAGAGGCTTAATTTTCGTCTTATTAAGTGACAGGGAGCTACGTGAAGGTCAATGTACAGACATTCATTCTGTAATGATGTTAGGCTTCTTAATGTGGGTTATTATAATTTCTATTTTCCACTTATTTGGTATGCTTTGCTGTGCTTTGTGACTGTGCTGTTTTGAGACGTAAACATTTATCCATGCTGTCACAAACCACCCAGTCTTTCTAATATGAATCAAGAAATATTTGAAAGCTATCAGCTCTCTTTTTGCTACAAAGTGATGTTTTATTCTCTGACTGGACTGTCTGTAAAGTGAACTAATAGAGTTTTACATTTTAAAAAGTAGATCTCCTGAAAATGGATCTAAGATACTGTTATTTTAATAGAAACATTTTAATAATTTTGTCATTTTTGTAATGACTTCTTTTTTGCTTTTAGAATTTTTGTGAACTGGGTTTTGTTATAAGCAGTTTCTTAAGCCAGTCCCCTATTGTGGGGCCCAGATAAACAATTTTCTTTTAGCAGATAAATCCCCATGTGTTAATATAGTTAGAAATAAACTAAATCTGAAAGTGAGAGTAAACAGGTTATAGTTGGTCTTCAAATCAAGGAGGAGGCAGAAATTATTGAAAAATATGCTAAAATTAATCTAGTTTTGTTATTATGAAGTCTGTTTATAACAAACCCCAGTTTGTCAAAATACCAAAAGCAAAAATCCCAATCAGTGTTTTCAATGATGATCAACCCTGTCAGAATAAATACAAAGTTGATCTGGGTAAAAAAGATCTACTTTTTTTCTTGTTTTTCTTCAAAACATACTGTATTTAGCATACAAACATATCTTCTTTTCTTTTTCATTTCTTTGCAATTTAATAATAACCAATGAGAAATAATGTCCAAAAATAATTGGTGCTCAGTTTGAAACAATATTTGTTTTTTGTTCTGAGGTGGCTAATTGCCAAACCATAGTATATGTGAATGCTTACATATAGAAGTCTCTTGGAGGTCAGCTGTGGGAAGTCTAGGCTTCCATTCAACTTCTTTTTGAAAATATGTTATTTTCTCGAATCTTAGGTAAGTGAAGGAATTTAAAAAAAAAAAAGACCCAAAACCCCCAAAAAACCTACAGAGTTCTTTTAGCGCTTCTAGACATGTACTTTACAAACAGAAATCAAAACCTGTTTCTACAAGGACTGTGATATGTGCCTGTGGAATTGCTCAGCTGTGTAAAATTCACTGTATGTATTTATGATGTGAAGACCTCAGAAGCATAATTTGTTTTGTGGAAAGAAAAGTGAAAAATCTATTCACAGACCCAGTCTAATCTTAAGGAAACAATCTACATAACTGCAGGCAGATAGCATAAAAGGACTTACTTCCTTTCAGTGCAAAGTCAGTAGCAGAACTAAGGCATACTGATTGCTCAGTTGAATTAATGTGTGACATGAAAAGCTCTCGCCTTAGATGGTTTCACACACACCATTTGTTTCGAACAGTTATAAACCATTTATTCCACTACTCTATTCACTTATATCGAACATTTAAATGCTTTGTAACACCTGTCTTTTGCTTTAGTCAGAACCTAAGGCCACTTTACTAGTAACTGAGGAGTAGCTGACAGGGATGGGCAGCTAGCCTAAGAAAGGAAAAATGGCTCATCTTTCTTATCTTGGAAAGAAGATAATTGGGGGGGTTTTGCACAGAAAATGTATTTCCTTATAAAGAATTCATTTGATAGATCTTTTGTGTAACTAGAGCACATCAATATAGCTAAATCACACCAACAAACTTTGACTCTTGTAGGTATGGGAGCTAAAACAAGAAAACCAGAAATATTAGTAGCAGCTAAAAGAGAAGTAAACTCTTCCTCAGAGTTAAATCGTAAAATTACTGATTTTTCTCAGTGGGCAACAGGTATCCCAGATGCTGCTCTAAGCTGCCTTCTAGCCCATTTCATTCAGTCCTGAAAGCAAAATCAACGATGCATTTCAGAGCAGTTAAAGTTATATTCTTTGTAAGAGGACAAGCATACTTAAGAGAAAATGTATCTCTCTTGAATCGAACATTTCTTATTTGTAGTAGATGGATACACAGCACACATGTATAATACAGGTGGTTGTACTTCCCATGTATCTATCTATAGAAGTTGAATTTATTAAATAAATATATTTCACGGTAGGAAACAGAGAAGCACGGTTCCAGAGTGCAGTGCAAAATAAGCATAAACTGATCATGCCTTTAGTAATGTGATCCAATGATGCCTCAAGAAACCCAGAATAAACTTTGTTAATAATACAAGTAAGTGGCAGCTCCAGTTAGAAGCTGCTATTGTTTATATAGTTTATTGGACAGGCCTAGCATTGCTTTTAGAAACATCTCATGCTCAGCCTTAGATTGTAACTTACTTACTCCCTCTGCCATTTCTAAGAGCAATTGTACCTGACACATGCAACTCTAGAGCGGGAAAAGAACTTCAATTTCATTCATTAGGGAAATGATTCTGGGTACATAAAACCTTTCCATTTAATGTGAAAAAGTATTGTATTGTATCAAAAGTAGCAAAAGCTTTTAACAAGTTAAAAAAGTACTCTGGAAGTCAATGGTTATTTGACCATTTAAAAAACAAATCAATATTTGGCTCCTAGTTGTAAATTACTATTTTTTAAGTTGCGTACAAAATATCATTGTGGCAGTGTGAACTGGTGCTCACAGACTGCAGGATAATGAAAACACTATAGGAACATATTTACATATCCTTGAAAAGTAAGTAAAAATAAAACCAGATCTGGCAGCATTTCATTAGTTTTTAGAATGTGGAATAAGTTTCTCCCTTCACTTGAAAGCCACCACCACCTGGGAAGCCCAGCTTTCAGTTACAGCACACTACAGGAAGTATTTTTACTGGGTTTTTTCCTACCTGGAGTTGTTTAATTTTGCTGTGACTGATGTAGAGTTTCCTGGTGGTAAAAGGAATCTCTCTGGGGATCTCCGTAGCTCTGTAGCATTGCACTGACTGGGCAGGGTCACAGCTGCATCTTCTTGGGCAAGTGGTACTTAGCCCACTGTGAAAAGACAAGACGACGACTAAAAGGTAAGATAAATACATCTTCCAAAACAGGAGCTCTGAAATTGTCTCGGCAACATACAGCTTGAATTAAGCACCAAAGTCCTTTTATACCATGAAATCTGATAAAAGGATATTATGACTGTGTATTTTATCCCAGTGAAAAAACAGCAAAAACAATACCGTAATTTGCCTGGGTTAAACTGTTGGCAGGCATTACAAAGAGTGAGAAACTTAAACAGTGATAAGGTGCCTTTACATTTGTAGGTATGCGAAATTAGTGTTATTTATTACCTGACATCTAATCTGCAAACATCCACATTATCTCCAGTTTCCTAGTTTTGTTAAATGTGACACCACAGAATTAGTGGAGAAAAGATAAAGAGCTGTTTTATAGTGGGGCTGTAAAACCTTTGTATCTTCTGTGACCCAGTATTAGAAACAGTAAAAACACAACTACAGCCAGCGCTCTTTCTCTCAAATTATTCAGACCCCTCAAAACCCCCCAAACTCAGGCAGCTATTATTTTAAAGCTAAAACATTCTATTCACTTTCTGAATATCTGTGGTACAGCTGAGTGCTGCTGGTTGGTACACATTTTTTTGAAGACTGGACAAAAATCTAAGTTACCTGTGTTTTTATAATTCCTATAAATCAAAGTTTAATTATTCTTGTATTTGAAAATTACGAATGTGAAATGCTTAAAAGCATTTAGTATAAATCAAGTGGTAGATGATCAAGAAGACCTATTTACCCCATGCCAGATGGGCAACACTAAGGTTCCCCTCAGAGTTTTTTCTCTGCTTCTTAGTGCTTCTCTCACATATCTACTGGCTGTGTCAGCTGGAGATGTAAAGTTTTGACAGGCTTACAGTTTGGCTTGTGATTATTTTGGGAACTTTCTATGCATTGTTTTTTCCTTTGTACTCAAATTTACAACGTACAAAGCAGGGTCCTACGGAAACCTTTGTATCTTATCATACTGATCTGCTTTGCACTGTTACCTGCTTCCTTCCATCCTCTCCCTCATATCTTCAGTAGTAGCTAATCCTATTCCTTGAATGCAGAACTAGGCCAATTATTTTTCCAAGTAGAAGATGATGTCAAGTTGATTTGACAAACTGAACTGGGGACAGTCCTTGATGGGAATGCCTATTGGATGCGGCTGGGTTTACACTGGACAATTGCCATATTCCCCCCTGGAGATCCTTCTGTCTCAATCCCCTACACTGCGAGCACGGAACTGCAACCCAGCATCTGCTAAACCAAACAGCAAGAGCAGAAACCTTTTCCTAAAGCAGCCTGTCAAATTGGCACAGTTAACAAGCTATGCAGAAAAACCCTCCCTGACTTATGCCACAGAGATCAACTGAGCAAAAATGAGTGGGCGAGCAGGATTAGCAATGGTCCTTTCAAACAAATGTTTTAACCTATCTTGATCTAGGGTTTGGTACCTGGTTTGTGGTTTTGCTTTTTTTTTTTTTCCCTAAAAGAGTCAAAGTACCCAGACAAAAGTGTAAAACCTTTCTGCATACTGGCAGCTACTTGTGGTATATTTCATCGCGCCCTGGAACGGTCTTTGTTTCCATCTTTCCTTGGAGTTTAAATGAGTTTAAATGCTGAGGTCACTAAGACAGTAACGCTCAGGATCTTATGTAGGAATTTGTGTTCCTCAGAAATGCTTTTTGCTCAAGGAGAGTCAAAAGAAATGCAGATCAAACCATTAGAGCTCATTAGAGCTCTAGAGTACTGCAGAGTCAGTCTGAGAATCCCTTTGAGTAAGAACCGTATATTGTATCCTTCCCTATTTTGTAAATTGTCAGTCACTCAGCTGATGTTAGAATTCAGAGCTGTAGTTACAAGGTAACGCCACAGTAAGGTGCAATATTCTTGGCTCTTTGCATTTTTGAGTAATATCTATATCCTTGGTCTTTTCAAACTAATGAGAGCAAACTTTATTAGTTTAATAGTTAATTGACATGAAATTAACAACAATGATTTAATCAAGAATGACATTATGTATCCGTTAATTTCTGATATATGCCTGCTTTCAGCAGCTAGGTATTTTAAAGTGATAGCTATGAAAGATGATCCTATCAAATCTGTTCTGTACAAATTCTGACATGCGTCCACCAGAGTTGATGCCTTTGCTTTTGCACAAAGCTATGACCTGTGGGTTTTTTAGTGATTCTAGGAAACCTGATGGCAGCGGAACTGACAAAGAATCACAGGATTGTATGAGCATAAGCCTCGTGGGAAGATGTGAGCTATGCAAAAAAAAAGAGGTGAATAAACATTCCAGGATCTCCGTTGTGGACGCAGGACTGCTGACCCAGGAGTTGCACAGCTTTGCAGGAGGATGTTAAGAAAGTCAATCACTGGTGGCCATTTCCTGCCAGCAGTTTTTATGCAAACTCTCCATACCTTTTGATGGGGATTCCTGTGCGGGACTAATGGTATGATATTCCCCTCCGTCATTTCTCTGTCAGAGAGAATGAACAATAGCACCCGTAACCTGCCTGCACGAGAAGTCCCAGGGACATTCTACATTGTGTGTGCTTTAACCAAAAGTAAACACTTCAGATCAAAACCTGCTGACCCAAAGTCCGTGTCAGACTCTTTTGTGTTGTTGGCATTTAATATGGACATTGGTATCATGGCAGAGTAGTAAAATATATTGGACAAATTCGGATAAAACATAAGCTTGAGTTGACGGAAGTTAGAAGATCTTTCAAGATTGCTGCTTTTATTTCAGATCTCAAAGAAGAGCTCATAAAGGACTGTAAAGTTTGGGAGTTTTTTCCAAATATATCAGTTAGTCTAATAAAAATATTATCTTTTTGTACAAGCCTTGCCTCACGTAGGATTTCAGCATCTACAGTACTGGTGTTCAGGCCTTTTCTTTCTTCACCAAAGTCAGAGGTTTGACAAAAGCATATGTGCATGTCAATACATACTTTTTTAATTTAAGAGTACATTTAGAAAATCACATAGAAGTAAGATGACATTCAAATTAGAAGAATGATTCTGCAAAACTTGAACTAAGGAGCCTTTAGAAATGTCTGAGTTAAGACAGTCCATAAAACCTGAAGGTGGATCCCTTGTATTGGATCCATCTGTCCCCGATGGCACAGACCGCACAAGGGAAGATGCAGTCTTGTCACAAAGGACACAGAGAAGCCAAGCTCTTACAGTCGGGGTGTGCCTTGGCTATGGAAAGGAAAAATTGCAGGAAAAGACCAGCTTAGGGCCTGCAGAGAGCTTGGTACCTGCGGGATGTCACAAGCACCACCACTTTGGCAACTAGGAGCTGCTAAGTGATGGCGTATGCTCTAAAGAATCCTTGGCATATTTAGCTGCCATATGCTATCAAGTGCCTGCCACTGAGTACGTGTGAATTTATAATTATTTTTTGCTGGAGGTTTTTAACTTGGATTTGGACCAGTTTTTCATAGGAACAACGAATGGCATTTGTATGCTGTAAAGGTTACCTCCAATGAAGCACTGCTCTCCAGAGTGGATCAGGCTGCTAAAGGAAACAATCATAACACTGTTTTTAAAAACACTGTTGAAATAATCTGAACTGCTTTACAGCAATGTATCTTAAACAAAGAGCCTCAGAGGGTTACACTGGATCAAGAATGTCAACCTAGATGCATTCTCGGTGAATTAATGATACCTCATTAATACAAAGATTATAAATTTATTAGAAGTGATTTTGTGTTTTGTTCTTACCAAATAAAACTGCAAGTAGACTTTCATAAGAACAATCAGAGGCCTGTCTGAAAATGATGTCTCAATCAAAGGGGAAATAAAGAGGGCAGACACGATGGCTGAATCCATTCTCAACCTAGAATTTAAACACACAGGTCTTTTGTATATAAACATTTATATAAGATCTATAATTCACTATGTGAGACCATGCCTTGTGCAGCACCATCTAAAAGTAAAGTGGCAGGGATGGATCATCCAGTCGATACTGGAACCATGACAATTCTGTTTCCAGGGTTTTGCACACACAAAAGTGGTTCAGGTCAGTAGTTAACAACTGCGACCTGTAAGGGCTTTTCAGAGTCCTGTATGAAGTGAGCTAACTCTGGCCCTTCCATTTCCTATGGGTGTTTTTAGCCTTTAAGAGCAGCATGCTACTGCCTGTGCATCCAACAGAATGAGAACGGAGCTTAAACTGTAAAAATTGTCTACTGTTCAAATGGCAAAGCACAGATTCAACAAGATGAGGACTCTGAAACAGAAGTTTTCTAAATTATCCCACTGAGTGCACAAAAAGAGCATTTCATTCTTCCATGCTATAAAAGCTGAATATTTTTGGCGTGTGTTTTATTCATTTAAAAAAATAAAACAAAAATTCAGAATGAAAAGAGTTAAGCATAAGTGTATACATAGAAATGAGTATGAGAATAAGACCACAATAAGCACTGTAAAAGGGAAAAGCTGGTCCAAAGAAGTGACTTGTGGAAGTTGTCTTGTGTAAAAAGAGACCAATAAGGAGTGAATGTTCCCTCAAAATAGTAGTGAGTGAATTGTTGCACCCATGGACTCACTGCATAGACCGTAAAATGCAGCCAACTATGAAGTCTCTAGGCGCACAAGGCAGGAATGACCTAAAATGTAAAAAACTAGGGTTTGTCAGCTGAACTTTCCTGTAAAGACAACTGAAAATGTATCTCCCTTTAAGCATCAGTGCAAGTGGATAACTTCCTCCTCTCTAACGTGCTTCAGAAAGGCTCATTCTAATCATCTAGTCTAACTCCCTTTTTAGAATATGAAAATCTTGTTTTATCATCTCAATTTTCTCCCATACATTGATATGGCAAGATATTCTTTGTTTTCTCTGTGTTCCCCCTTTGCTGTCCCCGCTTGTGACTGTACAACCACCCACACAATCAAACCACTCGAGATGCTTCAATGCTAATCACACAGAAGATGGCCTTGACATGTCCAGCGCTGCAGCCTGGCACGCACAGCTGGACAGCTGCAATTACAGAAGTTCCCAGGTGAACTGACCCTCATGTGCAAACATACATGTTTATATTGTAAATTCTTTGAGCAGAGGCTATGTCTAACCAAAGGATTGTAGACTATCTCACACAACACTTCCCCAGCCTTGGCATGGCCACTAGATACCAAATATACAGTAGTGGAGATGTCCAACAAAGTTTTGTGTTTTTTGTTTTTTGTTTTCCTTTTGATTTGGGTATTACTTTGCTTTGTTTTGTATGCAAATGTGTCCTTCTCATGCTTAAGGTCATTGACTCTTTAAGCACAAAGTAAGTTTTGAGATAATTTATCAGGTACTCTAGTAATCAGTTAAAGTATGTAGGTTTAAATTTATAAAGTACTGTTTGTACTCAAATGTACTTAATAGTAGTGTAACACAGACACCTCACATTCTCTATACCTTGTCTAAAATAGTTGAAATTATGTGCATAAATTATATGTGAAGAAATTAGCTGGCAGAGCTTCCACAGCTCTACCACTTCACAGATAAGGTCAAATGAGAAGATCAGGAAACTTTCAGTGAAGTCCTTTTGACATTAAAAATATTCAGAAAATTTAAATTGTTCTTGACATAAAACTTGCTGCAACTATTTGATTGTTAGAAATGTCTCTTGGGTGTAGAAAGGATTTTTACTGCTAGACCAGTGGACTCAAACTATCGCTGTTCTTTATATGTTCTACAACTATTTTGTTGACGTTATCAGGGTATAGTATACTACAGTTTACTTTAAATCGATTTAATCTAACTGAAGGCCAAAACTACTAACCTTTCTTAGGTTCAGTTCCATAATTACTGCACAGCTTGCTTACAGAACAGAGTTACGGTTGTCTGGGGCCTTTTGGCAGGCATTTCAAGGGTAACTGGAATTGGTCAGAATTTTCTAGGGGACCTACAAGTACACTTTTGACATAATTGACAAAAATAACGTGTTTAGCCTTATATCAGTGATACCTGCTTTTAATTTCAATCTCATTTTTACACAGTATTTCTGGTGAGGAATATAAATAGTACCTAATGATAACTGCATTTACTAAGATTTAGTGTCACAACTGCAGATTTTCTTAATAATATATAGCATTCCTTCTCATTTATCCATAGCCCAGCAAGTATTAGACTGATATTACGCTGCAGGTAGGCTTCTAAAAGAATTGTATTTGAGAAGCTAATCTTTGAGTGGAATAAGCAGAGACAAAACCTTGTTTGACTTGTGAAATGTAAGGACATGCAAAACAAAGGTAGTGCTGATAAGGGATGAAAGAATTAAAATGAATGACCACAAAACTCTGATATCACTGTAGATAAAGACAATTTAAGATAGAGCTGGACCAACCCCTAAGCTAAAGGAAAAGGACACTAAAACGCTGAGAATATGTGATTCTTTAAAAAGAAGCAGTCATACATAAATTACGTTAAGTATAAGTTTTTAAAGGCAGTATTTGCCATAGATATGTTACATAGTAACTATGGGAAACTTCCTTCTCAAGATAAGCAGATACTGTTCAAATGCATGATAGATATATTAGCAGAAAATTCTAATGTTTGGCTAAGTGATAGATTACTGTTCCATTTTAAAAAAGGCAAATAATGTAATGTAATTCTATAGGTACTTCTCCAGTGTGATATCTGCCAGAATCAAAGCCAAAGCCAACATAAAAACTGATAGTCCTGAAACAATTAGTTTTATTGTGTGGCTGAACTAATTTAAACAATAATAATAGTTTAGCTTTTGATACAGCAAATACTTTGATTTTCTGTCAGACCCTGATGTGTAAAAAAGACAGTTAATATGGCTGTGGAGAATGAACATTAGAACAAAGGTCAAGCAAGTGCTCCATTAAGCTGGGCTTACTCAGAAGCACTTGGGTGACTTTAGACACTTAAACCCTTTGCTCAGCTACGATTCTGAATACACCAATTTACTGAGTCAGATTTTTTTCTGTAGGTATGTATAAAGGTGTTTGTAGCTTTTGCTTCCACCACGGATGTGCTTAACAGTAAGAGAACCCCCATTAGGTGCCCAGTTTTCCACTACCTACCTTCAATTACAGTGCAGACAATTTGAACGGTAAAGGGCAAACGAGCAGCTTTGTAATAACAATCCATAGGCTGCTTGTCAAGGCTACAATAGCAGATCCCAGAGGAAATGTGATATCCGCTGTTAGTGGTGAAGTTTGCTTTTATCCAGCTCTTCTGAAAGCACACATTGATGGAAGTAACAGTTCTTTCCTGCTCTGACATACTTCTTCACATTCCAGGTGAGCGGTTTAACCACTGAGCTGTGAAGTGGTATCTTTCTGTCTCTCTGTGTCCAAATCAATTATTTATGCAAAGTGGAGCAAGGAAAGAAACTCACTGCAGGATGCTCGACAGCCCAAGGGCAGGGCATACAGGGGTCCTCGCGCCCTTACCATTTTTGTGGTATCCACTCCTCTGCTGACTGTAGAGTCCCCTGTGCTTCCCCTCTGTTGTGCTGGTGGGGTAGTTTGTGGGGCCATGTTGTAGGCAGGATTATGGTCTTGATCTGGGTTAAAATGATCCTTTTTCTCTTTTGAGGTGGAATTACAACTTTGATGCAATAAAGCCAAGCTGCATGAGATCTCTACAAGACCTGCTAATAAAGCTCCCACTGAAATCATCAGAATCAATCACAGTATTTCAAAGGAGATGAGCTGTAACCAAGGTGAGTGCCTTGGAGAAAGCACCCATGCAGAGATAGCTTATTCCCTGAAATTTATTTCATTTTCAGAACCAGCATGAGCTAAAAAAATGCAAATACCTTTTATATGGGTAGAACCGCATTCATCAATGCTTCTAGAGATGCAAAGGTGCCTGGGGCACCTTTTAATACAATACTTGCAAGTTTGCACCCTTGCTGGGTGTGAGCAGTGAGTGTGTAACTGCAGATCCAGCTGTGTGGTTTGCACCTGCTCGTTGCGTTTGTGAATACAGCGATGAGGACTTCTCTTTCCTCTCCTGCTCCCCCAGGAGTGGGGAAATGTGTACATTTTAGTAATTTGGGTGGTATTCCAGCTATTGATACTCCAGTCTCTTGAACCTGAAAGAAAAAGTGAAACATTTCTGGAACGAAGAACAGCGGGGAAGGGCCAGTGAGGGGGG
>NW_009619944.1:0-9060 GCF_000690535.1 Cariama cristata
TGCCCATTTATCCACCATTTATAGGCCCAAGAAGTGCAAGGCCTGTGGGCATCCTCGGGCTCATGGCCCGGCACAAGCCCCTGTGGAGGCCTGAGGCTGCCAAAGCTCCCTGGAAACCCTGAGGTGCCAGCACACCCCAGCCCCAACCAAGACTTTTAATGATTTCCACAGTTCCCAAGACTAGGCTGTGCCTAAATTGAGAGCATGGGGCACATGGCAATGACAGCAGCCAGAGAGTAGATAAGACGCTGTTTTACAGATCTATTATTAACGCTCCTCCCCACGCTGGCAGAGGTCGGTGCCGGCCCTGCGTTACCGGGGCAGGTTCAACAGAAGACACGTAGGTTTGAACAATCCCACACTCAAAAGGACTTTCTTCTGGGAACAACAGCACCTATTTTCTTTTTTGGTCAAAAAAAGAATCGCTCCAGGCACAGAATTTTTGCCTCAAAGCGTCCTATTTCCTTACTTCAAGGAGATGAACTTGAGTGTCCACAAGGGAACAGCGAAGTTCCAAGGACAGCCCAGAGACTAATAAAAAGCAGCAAGTGTGTTAAAATGGGACACAAGGAAGAGACTCTTAAAATAACAGATAATGGGATGAAGCAAGTTCTAATTGCTTCTATTCCTTGCTTGTATCTTTTAAATACTGAAATACCAAGTTGTTGGGGTTTTTTTCTCTTACTTGATGCCATAGCATTATTTTTTATGTTAAAGCTGCAACACGCAGATGGTGCCTGTGGTCCCTGACTTTCCACTAACACCAACACACCTCACGTGTGTGAGGCCCGGAGTCAAGATGAAAAATACTGGGAGAAAAGGGGGCACGTTCTCATCCCTCCTGATTAATGCTCCCTAAGAGCTGGGCCTGCTCTCCGCACAAGGGCCAGCGATAAACAAGGATCTGAAAGGGGAAAACACTGCTCGATGTATGCCCACGCTACAGCCCTTGCCACGCTTGCTCAAGTCAGGCACGGCGGCTCTCATCCTGGGTGGGCTGTTCTGGGGGGGTTTTGTGCTCCTTTGGCATAACCTGCTCATCTTACCAGAAGCAAGGTCGCTGCAACAACCCATTCTTCAACAGGGGCAAGGGGCTCAGCCAGGTTTGACCACCCCTCACTCACTGCTCAGGGTCCAGCTGGTTGAGCCTTAGGGAAGGTTCAGGTATGATGCTGGTGTCTAGACTCTGAAGAAAGCACAGAGGCTTGAAAACAAGTGAATTCTGCCCAAACCACCCGTTGCCCTCTGGATCGTCTGCTGGCAGAATTCACAAAATAAGAAATACCAAGGGGGAAAAGCATCACCATTCAGATTTAATACTGAAAAAAATAAATGGGGCACTATTTGATATACAGAGGCACCACGCCAGGCAGCAGTGGGGCTGGCAGGCACCACGCACGCCAGCAGCAGCTCCCTGCTCTGCACTGGCTCTGGTCCTGCTCCGCCGCAGCCTGCGGCTCATTCACAGCCCACGCTGGGAATTGGTTGGGAGCCCCAGATCAAGACACCTCTGTCCCAAGGAGCGTGTGCCTGTGAAGATAATTCATGCCTTTTGCAGGACTTCAAACTCTCAACAACCAGAGCGTTTTCTCAGTGCTCAAAGGTGTCTGCTTCTTCGTAAATCCAGAGGCAGCAAGGCTGAAAGCAACGCGGTGGCAGAGGGCAGTGCATCCCGGCACCTAACCACGGGCTTAGTCAGGCGATCCCAAGGAACATCCTTCACACTCCAGAAAACAAAACAACAAAAAAAAAAGAAAAAAAGAAAAAAAGGAGGCCCTTTGCGCATCTGAGAAATTGTTCTGAATCTGGGCTGCTGCGACGATCCTGCGGGTGCCCTGGCGCAGCTCTATAACATCGTCTCCCCCACTGATCGCAAAGTTGAACCACAAGACTTAAGGCTTCAAATTAATTCAACGCCCAAGTGGGGAACAATTTGCTCAGGTCCTGCTCATGTGCACCAGACTGGAGAGCCGCAAGGTCAACCAACGGTCAGATACAGCTCTAGCCCTAAAAATAACCAGCCTCACTCGCTGTTTCTGCACAAGACTGAGCACAGCTCAGTGCTACCAGCCCCGGCACAGCTGATTTCTCCTCTCTTCATCCCGCTGCCCCCTCATTGTTGCCAGGAGAGATGTGGGGGTGCCGAGCATCTCTCGCAAGATGCTGCTGTGGAAGATCTAGCCATGGGCTACGATTTAAAAGCAACTCAGCTCTTCTTGACATTCATTTGACACTTCTGCCCTAACCTCCCAACCTGGCAAAAAGCAAGACGAGCTGTCAGAAACCCTCCCTGAGCGGAGGCAGGGCAGCCCGCTCCTCCAGCCTCTTGCGCCGAGAAGCTCCCGGTTTTCCAGAAGTGGCTGAGATAACAGGGCCCAGGCAGAGGGACAGAGCTGGCTTCCACCTCCGTGCTGCCAGGTGTCATTGTTTCTGCACAGGCTGTAAAACACCGCTGGCTCGAACTTCACCCTTGTTCAAAGAAATTCTAAACCTTTCCCTGTGAAGGGGCAGGCTGAGCACAAAGACATCCACTATCCTGGCAGTATTTTCCCTAAAAACCAGTCAAAAATAGTTTCCTCCCCCAGACAATCCCTGTGTTCTTTGTGCACGCTTTCCCACAAGGTGAAGTGACACCTCGGCACCCCAGTGTGCGTGGGCACCGCTCTGGGGCTGGCGGGGGCCCGTCCTCCCCGGCACTGCCATCTCTCCCAGGAGAGCACGGATCTGCCTTGCCCAGATCTGTCAGGATCGGCCAAAAGACCGGCGAGGCCAAGCGCTGGAGAAAGCAGCTCTGGTGAGGTGGAAGGGCTGGGGCCGTAGCAGGACCCCCTCCCCGTCCTGTGCCTGCCAGCCGGGGGAGGAAGGGGGCCAGGATGCAAAACAGGCAACGGGAACTGGAACAGGGAACGGGAAACAACAGGAAGCGACGGCTTTCATCCTGACAGCACAGCAAGTCCGTGTCCTTCCCGATGAACTCACCCGCTTCGGCCCTGGGTTTATTCTCGTCTGCTGCGCTGTACCTGATGTCTGTTAAAAGGAACACGAGCGCTCATGAAATCTGGTGTGAAGTCAGCAGCCTCCAAAGTACCCTGAAGCCCTTTGGGAAAAGCACCCCTTGAGAGGACCGCAGCCCAAGCACGGGGAGCTGGACGGGACACACACAGTCCCTCCCCTGTACAACATTTCTGTGTCTGGGCTGGACACCCAGACTAATGCCAGGTGACCCGGCCCCTTCAGGGAGCTCAAATTTACCCCATCGCCTCCATCTCTGTTCTCATCTTCTTCCTCCTCTCCTCATTGATGGGATGGAGGCAGAAGATGATTATGGCAATGAGCAGCAGGCTTATTGGGACCGGGGCCATGAGAAGCTGCAGGGCGAGGGTGATGGAGGGGTTGTACGTGCAGTCCTCAGCGTGGTAACCTGCAAAACTAAAGAGGAGAACGGTTTGCCTTCCCCCAGCCTCACCGGCCCACCGCAGAAAGGCAAGCAGGCACCTCCATCAGTCTCCTCTAGAGCCTGGTATCGGAGGCCCAGTTTTGGGGAATTCCCACTCCTTTCTGCTCCTCTTGCTCCCAGTAGATGTTGGAAAGACAAATTTGGATACTCCTGCACCTCACTCCAGCATCTCCTATCAACACTCTAGAAAAGAGCATTGGGAAGTGCCTGTGCTGGGCTGACAAAATAGGGGAGGTAGTGTTTGGGGCTTACTGTAAACTCAGCGTCGATATCCCCACGGCAAGGCCACCTGCAAACTTGTTGAAGAAGACGTAAAACGAGTAGAAGAGAGCCTCCAGGTTGAGGCAGGTGGGGTTCCTCAGCATGAAGTCATCCACCGCATCTGGCAGCATGGACCTGGAGACAGACAGCCCCGCAGACGTGTCGGCGATACCCACGCCAATGCCAGCTCAACTCAGCTGTAGCCGCTCCCAGGGCTCTCCAAGCAGCAGAACCCCATTTTGTGCCTGCCCTCTGCCTTGGGCAAACAGGGCAGAGAGTGTCTTACAGAGAGGGTGCGGCAGCTGCTTCAGAATAAGAGAATTAAAACAGCGCCTTGCACAATTGAGTGGTGTCCTGCTGTGGAACCCGGACACAGACTGAACGATGCTGCTGGGGGACTGTGGACCACATCCACGTCCCTTCCCAGTCCCACCTCCACATGTCCCTCTGCAGCTCCAAAGCTGCTGTATTGAGCAAACGGGCAGCCGTGGCACGTCACGGGTGGTGTTTTCCCGATAACCTTCCCCTCCTCTCCGCCTGACAAGTGGCTCAGAGATGCCTCTGCTCACCACGGTAAAAGGTAGAGCACGGCCATGCTGCAGCCTGCCATGATCACCAGGAAGACGAAGGCCAGGAAGTTGTGCATCACCTGGGTGACAGCTACCAGGGCTGGGATCATCAGCTGCTCAGCGAGAGGAAAAGAAGAAAAAACAAAAGCACATGGGCCCTTTCTGCTGCTCACAGGCAGCTTGCACCCATCTGCCCAGCCAAAGGTCGTGCTCCCCGTCCCCTGTGCAGTGCAGCACGGAGGCCCTGGACAGGCTGACACTGGCAGCAAAGCCTTCCTCATGGATAAAGAAGGGATGGTTATGGAGGGTCATGGAGCCAAGCGGTTAAACTGGAACACTGGATCTGCTATGGCTGCACCCAATGGCTGCGAGGAAGGCATCTGGAGATGGATCCTCAATGGGATTTGAGGACCTAATTCTGCAAAGAAGCCAACTGGGATTTGCTTGCTGACCTGCAGAGCTAGGCAGCGGCTGGACGTGTGTCTGATGAGCAGGCTGTTCCCCAGCCACTGCCAAGCGTGGTGCACAGCCCGCCCTTCCCTCCCCGTGCCTCTCATGGAGCTGGCTGGCAGAACTCAGATCCCTTGCACCGGGCATGCAAGATCCTGGAACAGGACAGTGGACACAGGACGATGTCTGCATGTGCTCATGAGACTGGTACAGCATCTGATCACACGCTGCTGACCAGATCTGCAGCCGTGGAGTCTCAGAGCCCGAGCTCTTGGTTGGGTGATGCTGCAAAAAATCACTTCCCCACTGTCCCAGGGTCGGTCCCTCAAGTGATGCTGCAAAAAATCATTTCCCCACTGTCCCAGGGTTGGTCCCTCAGCCTCCCTGCACCTTAACGCAAAGCTCTGCAAAGCCATGGCCACCGATACCAGCAGTGGCCAGACACAAGGAATTGCAGAGCTGCCATCGACTACTGGTTTAACTCCTAGTCACCTGCAGTGCAGAGGACACCGTGCTCAGGGCCACCCCGAGCCACCAGCCAGCTCTTCTGCCTGGACACCACGAGCAGCTGGGGACAAGGCTGTCCCCTCACAGGGCTTCTCAGTCCACAGCCACAACCACCACCAAACTCACCGACAGGCCCACTGAGGCTGCTGTTTTCTTTCCAAATCTCCCCAAAAACCACTGCCAAAAGGGAATAGAGAGGGAAGCCGTGACCTGAGGAGAGAACCAAAGGGAAATCTCAGCAATGCCCCCCCCGGACTGCCAGTCCCTGTCTGGGTGACGTCCTTGCTGATGGGCAGAAACAGCAGCACGTGATTCCGCGAGGCTGAGCTGCCCATGCTGGGGGGCCGGGGTGACCCAGGGATCAACCCCCCCACCGGGAAGGTCGGCCTGGGGCTCACTTACCAACATGATAAGCACTAAATGCTGGAATTTCCCGGCCAGCCCCACGGCATGAGTACAGAAGAAGGCAAAGATCCCCTGTGTGATCTGGGAAAGCAACATGGAGACGTTGACGGCTGGGGCTCCTGAGTGCATTGTCAGAATAACTTACCCGGACATCTCATCCCCCAAATTCTCCTCCTGCCATGGCAGGTCTCACACCTGGAAGGCCAGGGACGCAAAGAGGAAGGCACACAGCAGCTGGGTGTAGGGCTTGTGTCCCACGATCATCCTCAGGCAGCTGGCAAAGGGCAGCTCAACCTTCCCCAGGGGGCTGAGGGGCCCTGCGAGGAGAGACAGCAGGGCTGGCACTGGAGCTGCCAGAAAAAACGCGACGGGGTGGGAGGCACGGGGGGATTGCACCGCTGCGTCTGGGGTGCAGCTCAGCTGGGTGAGGAGCTATCGGGGTCTGATGTCTCGGTGCAGTGACAACAGCCGTGGTGTCAGCTCCGGGCAGGATTTTGCCTCTTTACGCTGCACACAAGGGCTGGCCTGCGTAGCTCTGCAGGCTGTGCGTTGGGGAGATCTGCTCAGGGCGAAGCAGTGAGCTGGAGACCCTGCCCCAGCCCGACGGTTCCCTGCAAGGAGCTCCCAGGCAGCCGGAGCCTTCCTCCCTCCGGACCACCTCCCCTCTCCTCTGCGAGAGCGAGATGCTGCCAGCACAAACTGAGGAGGGTCTCAGCATCCAAGTATGTGTTGTGTTTCTGAGCCCCACACCCAGAGAACCGGCCCTCACACAGGTGCCCAGCTCCCTCTGCCTCACACCTTCCTCTGCAACACCATCCTCATCATCTACTGCTGTTGGGCGCCCTCCAAACTGCATCTAAGTGGACCTTACCAGGCTGTTCCCTGACTCCAAAGATGAGAATCAGACAGGACAGGCAATAGATGGAGCCCAGGACCAGGGATGCAAATAGATAGGCTCTACGCTGGAAAATGAGAGAGAGTGCCCAGTGAGAGCGCTGGTGCCAGGCACAGAGCTGGTGCCGGCCCCAGAGCTTACGGGAGGAGCAGAGGGGCAGCCAGGCCGGCCCTTACCGTGTTCTCCAGAGAGTCCGTGAGGCTGTAGGTGCTGGTGTTGGGCACGGTCTCGTTCGACATGTAACAGCCGTTCCTCATGTGGGCATGGTAGCTGCCCACAATCTGCCCCTGGATTCCTGATCCAAGGAGCGTGCCGAACACCTCTAACCCCATTCCTGCCAGGACGACCAGGAGAGAAACCTCAGTCCCACTGCCTGGCTGATGGGACACATCCCTCAGGGTAAGAGACCAGCTTTGGGAATGGAATTGGAGGTACCAACATCCAGAGCTGCCCCAGAAGAAGAGACCTGCTATTTCTACCTGCTCTGATTTTTTCCCTTGGCTCCAGCAGTAAATGCGCTAATGTTTGGAACCGATAAATCTGGGTGCCAAGTTCCCTAGGGATGATACAGATCTAAGAAATGTTTCTGCAGGTAAATTCTTTGCAGAAGTTGACTGTTTTCACATCCCTGGTTTACCCCATCCACTCTGCAGCCCAGGCGAGAACTTACTCGCCTCTCCTCCAGGGAGGATCTCCCAGGAATGCAGGCAGTAGGGGCACAGACACTTACTGTAGGCAGTGGCTGAGTCACGGTCTCTCTGGGTTCCTCCCAGGAACATCGTCAGGGAAGAGTACGGCACATGGTGGCACTAGGGAGAGCACACTTCAAACACAGCTCCGGCTGCTGCCTCCCTGGTTTGCTGATCATGACCCCCCTCATCCCTACACACAGCAGATGATGCTGCCTTCTGCATCACCCCTGCATGCAGCTGGTTTTTTCACCTCCTCTTCTGTGATGTGCTCTGTTCCCACAGACCAGTGATGGAGAAGTTCACATCACCGAACACAGGCAGCCCGGCCAAATGCCCAGCATTAAAAGGCACGGCTCCGCCTCAGCATCCCTGCAGGGTTGGCCTGCGCCAGCCTGCATCCCTCACTGCTCCCCCCTGGAGCTCTCCTGGGCTCCGCTCCAGGGCCCTTCCTGGAGAGCCTGGGGCTGGGACTCTCCAGCTGACCGTGCCCCGTCCCTTGCAGTATAGGATGGCGTGTAAGACAGTCAGCCCCAGGCACCATGTTCCTTACAGTCATGCAAGTCTGGAAGAAGCTGTACATGAACAGGTACCACAGGAATTTCAGGGAGGCAGGGGTGGCATCCGAGAGGGTGGACCACATCATGCAGTAGCAGAGCACCCCGAATGGCATGGAGGATGCGATCCTGGGGAGGAAGCAGAGCTGGTCAGATCCTGCCCTCAGATAAGGTGGTCACACTTCGCTTTGCACAAGCTGAGCGACGTAGCACAGCCTCTTCCCCGGCTTCCAAACCACAGCCCAGCTACTGCGCCGTCAAGAGCTGTGAGAGGAAGCAGCTTTGCTGAAGTGAGCGTCGGTCAGTCAGGCTTGGGGGCGGGCGCTAAACCAAACATTGAGAGAAAAAGTAATGTCTAAGCTGTCCAACACTGCTTATTCTCTCGCTTAACTACCTCAAGTCCTTGCCCTGCAGCAGAACCTTGGGGGGCAGCAGTAACCCTCTTACGTGCCAGATCTGCTCCTGGAGAGCTGCTGGCACAGCTGGCTACCAGACCCCTTTCATCGCAATGACATATGGACCCCACTGCAAGTTATGTTATCTTCAGGGTCCTTGTGATGTTAAGGTTTTGTAAACCTCCGTAAGCCACAGTCATATTAAAATCCCAGTGAGGTGTCCCAGCTGCCTCCCTGTGCGGGCGCTCAAGGAATTTGAGCCCAGCAAAGTCCCTCCTGAGGCTCCAGCCTGGACACTCACCATGGGACCAGCTTGCCATATTTTCTCCTTGGGCTTTTGCTGACCAGGAAGCCAATAGCAGGGTCAGTAACCGCATCCCAGGCTTTCCCAAGGAAAATGATCAGAGAGGCATGGAATGGCTCCAGCTGGGGGGAAACAGAAACCACAGCTCGAAAGAGAAAGAAGTCCTGGCGAAAAGCCGCGAGCAGTCAGCACGATGCTGCTCGCTTCAGCCAACGTTTCATCTGCATCCCCTGGAGGCCACTCCGAGCGTTGAAATGGCCCAGAAACATCTCCTGCACACCCACCCTCATACGATTTTGATCCAGTTTGAATGTCTAGTTCTGACGAGCATTTCCAAGGGCATTGGCCACCCACCAAACTCAACCCTTGCCCCAGTCTGCTGCGCTTACGCTAAAGCCCCTTTGCAGATAACCCCATCTCACGTGGCCACTCACCTGCACAACATCCAGGAGGAAGATTTGGAGGAAAAACCCAAGGACGTTGCCTGTCATCTGGTAGGGAATGCCCCCAACAGCGTAGCAAACCTTTCTCCAGAGCGGCAGTGCTGGCTTCTCCTGCAGCCAAGACACCA
>NW_009619944.1:9114-27236 GCF_000690535.1 Cariama cristata
ACTGCTTACCCATCCGCTGGGTTCTCTGAGACCCATTTAAACCCCGAGTCATGTCGTCACCCCCACCCCACCCACAACACACCTACCTGTCCTTTGGCTGGACATCGCTCCACCCGATACCCACAAGCAAGGTGGTCATGGCAGCTGGGGTGCTGTAGGGTCCTTCCCCATCTGCTGGTAACCTGGGTGGGTCGGGGCGCAGTGCTTCCGACACGCGACCTGCCCTCGGGCACCAGCCTGGCTCCTGAGGTCCCGCTCAGCGGCATTTCATATTCTTCGTAAGCCTTCAGGATCTCTTGCACAGCCGCTTCGAGGGGCTAGGGACGCCGGCAGCCTCTCTCCCTGCTCCAGCCCACCAGCCCACATCCACTCCTCCACCAGCCAAAGCCCCAAGGCCAGAGCCCGTCAGCGGGCATCTGTCTCAGTTGCTTGTCTTGTCACCAGGGTCACATCCCTGGTGTTTCACCTTGATCCTCTCCTCGGAGGCATGTTTGCATGAGATCACAAGCTGCTAACAAATGAGATGCGTATCTAATGCCCGACACAGTGCTATCTGCCGAGCTGGTCTAACATTGTCCTTTCCTATTTTATTGAGCCACGATCCGGTGGTTCAAGTTCTTTAATAGTAAAAAGTACAAATTGCATCAGGCTTAAAGCGACTGTAACGGAGCCAGGCTGGGGAGAGAGACTGCAAAGGCCAGAGCCCAGGGGGTTTCTACAGATCAACAGGGAAGGCACAAGGAACGTTTCAGCGTGGAGGAAAAGGGCTGATGGCAAAGCCTTTATTTTATTTGGATGTGGTTAGCTTTAGTAAACACCATATGAAGCCTCAAGTATCTGGCAAGTTCCCAGAGGCAACCTACAGCACCGACTCCCTCCCAGCCCCAAAATGAACTCGCTGTCTAGCATGATACACCTCTGCCTCACACAAGACCAGGAGTATACTGCAGAGTACAGGGTGAGACCACATAGAAAGCAGATGGCCCATCCAGGCTCAGCTTTCCACTTGGCTGAAGCAGCGCATGGCCTTGGCCACAGCTCGGCTCTCCTAGGAGCAGACCAGAGCTAGAAGCCATTCTGTTGGGACAGGGCGAGCGGTGGTGGGGTCACAGCCCAGACGCCTGGAGACCAGGGCTGACCTCCCACCTCGGCACAGGCTGCCTTGGATGATGCTCGGGGCTAACAAGCTTGTCGGCATCTCGGGTTCCCGGTCTACACCACGTTTCGGCTTTCCCGATCCTTGAGCAGCTCCAGTGCACCAGGCGGGTGGCTGCCCTGCACCCCAAAAAATACACAGCCCTTTCTGGAAAGATGCGGAAGGCTCCCCTGCTCACGCTGGGCAGATGGCCACCCCAGGCGACTGGCCTGGTCCAGGCATGGCTCTAAAGGGCTGTGAGCTCCTCCAGCGAGAGCAGGGTGAGGAGGGACAAACCCTTGGCACGGGGCAGCTGTGCGAGAGGCTGGGCTGAGGGACAGACTGCGGGGTCACGCTGACAGCTGGGTAACAGGGAGATCAAGTCAGGGAACGCTTCAGATTCCCACTTGCCCTCGTCTCTTGTGGGCTGAGGGGGCAACCTGCCGATCCCCCTGCCTGTTTGGGCTGGAGATGGCTTGCTGTGCCCCTAACGGCAGTCAGGCTGATGGCCACCCTCGAGGGATGGCAGACCTTCGCTGTAACGGTACGAGGGAGCACCTTCCGAAAACACAGGCACAATCCCAAAAAGCACCATTCCAGAAGGCACCGAGCGCGTTTCCCTCGCACGGCGATTAGCAATAACTCCTCCACAGCCCGTGCCACGGAAAAAGCACTGACGCTGCTGTGCCTGCCAGGCTGGAGAGCCCAGCTTCTTCCTACCCCCCCCAGGGGACCAGAGCGCCGGCTTTCCCCGTGCCAGGTAGCCTCAGCAGCCTGTCCGTGCCTCTCAGCTTCTCGTCCCAGTTTACTGTCTGCCTTTTACAGCGCACGGCAAGAGTCAGGTCCCGTGTATTTCAAATCGCAGACCAACCTCGTCCCACAGGGATGGCTGAAGCATTCGGCTTGCGCCACCACCGAGGAGCACTTACTCGTACAACATCTTGTTTCCACAGCAGTTCTGTTTCTAAAATGGCAAAGGCATTTCTCTGGGCTGTAAGGTTTTTGTGGCAGCTTTTGTTCCCTTCATGCGCTCAGCAGGTAGGACTGCGTTCTGCATGTCTCTGCCCATTTCACTTGAAAGTCAGCAACAACAACAAAACGCAGAGCCTTGCTTTAACAATGTGTTCTCGAGCTTGAGTCATAAACACTTCGAAACACCCCCACAGCCCGCGGCTGCTCGATCTGGGTAGGCTCTGCGTGGGTGTGCGCTCTCCCGAGGGTTAGCGTGCACGTGTGAGATGCATTTCTGCATGTGAGAAAGAAGCACCCTGGGTCACTGATCTTACCTCTCTGCAGACCACTCTCCCCTGTGGGAGAGCTCCTTCTTGGGTTAACTGGTGCAGCTCGGCATCTTCGTGACCACCTGGAAGCATGGCTGCGGACACCACCGCGTCCTTCGGCGGCATGTGGAAGGGAAGCACAAGCTTCCTCGCTCGGGGCGAGGAAGAAGTTGCCTGGTACGTCAAAGAGCGCACCGCAACCGTGGATGAGAGCTGGGTGGAGATTTGACAAGTG
Organism: Cariama cristata; assembly: GCF_000690535.1. Lineage (NCBI taxonomy): Eukaryota > Metazoa > Chordata > Aves > Cariamiformes > Cariamidae > Cariama > Cariama cristata. Next base: position 11,765 of record NW_009619944.1, read on the forward strand.
AAGATATAATGTCTGCGTGGCCCCACGGGGAGCTGATGGAGGGGAAGTGACTGGCCCTGAGGGAGGAGCGTGGCCAGACCCTGCCCACGGAGGCAGGAAATCTGGCAGGGCTCTCAGTGCAGTACGTGCTCCGGGCAGCGGCTCCCAGGCTCTCGGCACTCAAAAATTTGGTGCTTCAAAGGTCAAGCTGGGTCCAGCACTTCCTCCCCATCCCAGGGCTGCTGCCGCACTGAGATCTTGGGCCTGCAGAGTCCTTTCCCTGGGGTCCAGACCACGGCAGGGACACGCTGGAGCCACCCAGGACCCTTGCCTCAGCACCAGCCACCACCAGCTGCAAAGCAGCGGCGTGTGAAACCCAGAGCGGGCAACCAAAGCGGCTGGAGCAGCCAGGGAGAGGGCAGCAGAACGGGCTGGTTCTTGTCCCCCGGTCACTCCCTGACAAAGCCCCTCTCTCCCAAGGCAGTCCGACCAGGAGCCCAGCTCTGGCTCCTTATTCGGGGCTCTGGAAACCCCTTGCCCCTTTGCTTTGCCCTCTCCTTAACGGGTGCAAGGTGTTGGTACTGCCCTAGCCCAGGACAACGTCAGTGAGAGTGGGAGGCGTGGGATACATTTTCCTTTCTCTGTTAAGCGAGATCTGCAATTATCAACCTCTTTCAGCCTGTAAGCTCCCGAGAGATCTCCCACGGCAATGCAGACCCCACGGTATGTTTTAGCCTGGTGACAAGAAATGTGCTTTTCTGAGCCCCCTTTCACCAAGCCTTCCTAGCCCATAGAGCCCAGCAGGCTCGGTATCGCAAATCAACCATTACTCCTACATTAAGAGCGGTAGGAGCCCAGTTACTCAGCGCTGGCTGTGTGGGAGCAGCCGAGTTCCCAAGGCAGCGGTGCTCACAGCACGCAGCCAGTCACCGTTACGAGCACTTGGCAAAGCAAAGGCAGAGGGAGAAATCGGCTTCAGAGGACAGAAGGCACACAGGAGAAGGCTGGCAGGAAAGGGATCGCACCCCTCCCTCCCTGCTAATCATCCATTTGGCACATCTAGTCTCATCAGGCAGCTCTTTAAAAACAGGCTTCTCCAGCTAGATCAAACTCGGGCTCCAAGACTGAACTCGGATGCAGCAGCCCGGGCAGAAGAACACAGACAAGACCCTCTCCCCGCTCTCCTCCCAGGTTACCAAGAGCCCCTGGGAGCGTTAAATCCGTGTCGGTGTCTCTGTACCACCGCCCATACCCAAGGGGCATGCAAGCACCCATTCTGCAAGGTTCGTCACAACGCTGTTAGAAAAATGTGACATCTTCAGCTCAGCCTTGCCTTGTCCAGTGGGGGTTAATCTAAAAACACTGAATTTTGCAGGCTGAGTCAGAACTTGGTTAATAATCCACAGTACAACTGAGTCAGCGGCAAATCTCTTCACTGCTGTTTTACTGACATCCCAGATAACAAATACCACTCACGCTGGACCACAGCCAGTGCAATGGGAGCCAGATCCCTGTCTCCCACCAGTGTATCTAAGCATACATCTCTCCCCACCCAAGAGGAAAGGGGAAACTCAAAAGGAAATATAAAAACCTGATTTTTATTTTTTTCCCTAGGCCGTTTTGTACCCACTCACCACACACAATTACATTTGGACAGACACAAGGTACCTTTGGAAATTGTACTCAGCACTTAATCCTCTGGCTCTCTGGCACTCGTTTACTCTCCAGGTGCAAATAGCTGCATTTTCTGCTCACAGACTAGAAAGCCAACAGACGACCAACAGTTACCTCCCAGAGTAGCTGTGTGGCTCGCTCCCTGGCTAGTTCAGTGCACAATTACCTTCAAGACGGCAAAGCTTTATTTCTGCTCTGCTCAGATCCTCCGAAAGCCTTTTGTCATGCTGCTCAGTGCCTTACAGAAGGCAGCATCGCCCGTTGGGTCTAGACAGGCTGTCGCGATTGCTGGTGCAGCACGGGGAGCTCTCAGCCCGCCTCTGCGCGAGAGCGGGCTTCAGCTCGGTGCTGGAAAGGCAGATTTCGGTGAAAAGCACCAACCTCGCTGTTCATCACTGCGATACACTGGGCTGTGTGCTGCAAGCAATGAGATTTCTAATAACGCCGTGTGCCAAGGCCTGAAATCTAACCAAACCAGCTCGCCGTACACTGCACACGCCAAGGGTCTGGAGCAAAAGGACGATGCCTCTTCTATCGCTGCGCTGATGTTTTGCGGTCCGTTGCTTAGAAATCGGTTTTGAAAGAATAGGGAAAGCACTCAGCAACACTGCTGCTACACCCATTTTTCTGTTGCACAAATACTCAGCAAAAAGCTCGGAGAAGCCAAAGCTTTGCAGTTTAAGAAACAAGGTCATGTCGGAGTTTACTGACTGCAAGGGAAAGGTCCCTTCCCCAGAACCCCCTTCTCCGCAGAAGCATGAGATCTTATCTCTCAAGGCAGCCCAGGGCCCAGGAATGCATGATACCAACAACTCCAGCCCAAGCCACGCTAGCTGAACAGCTTTTCTCAGGGTACTGTGACCTAGAGACGGGCTGCTCAGGCAAGGGAGCCCCGCTGGGAAAAAAAAAAAAAGTCATCTAAAGCCAGCAAATGGGAATTTTTTGGCACAGAAGCAAGTGGCAGCGTTTGGATCCATTCCACTAGCAAGCCCTCCGAAGGTTTACCCCTCCTTGACTGCGGCTCTCGTGTTCCCCTTAGCACAGCTGCCTTCTCTTGGTGGAACAGGAGCCACGGCTTCAACAGCCACCAAGACGGATGAGACAGGAGAAGACCTGTTGCTTCTGTGGGCCCTGTAAGCCAATAAAGAGTTAATTTAATGAGGAGTCATGAAATGTACCTGAGTAAATAAGAACATCTGGAATCTATTCAGGAACTCCCAGCGCTGGGACGGACAGGCTCAGTGCAGACAAGACAGAACAGCAAATAAGATAAGCATTTAGGAATGTAGTAAATAAGTCAGAAAATGATAAATTAGTAAATCAAGAAGTGCTTGACACAGGCGCTGTTCAACTGCCAAAGATGTGGGCCTGTTGCTTAATTAGTTTTACTACTCTCTGTAGAAGTGTGTAATGGGGAAACGTGGGGATCATTTGGAAAAACTTCTGCTCACAGGTAACTAGATAGGATTTCTCGTCCCATTTCTGTTGAACCCTGCAGGATGCCTGCTGAGAGCCAGCCCCATCACCGGCCCGGCAGCTGGTTTTGACAGCCTGTGTTTGCTTCCTTCTTCCATCGGTCTTGCCGCAGGAGCCCAGTGAGCACGTTGGCAGCAGCCAACACATGAAGTCCCCCAGCACTCGCGGGGACACACGTCCCGCCAGCTCCCAGAGCCGTTCGCCTCCCGTCGTGCCCGCTGCGTGTGTTCGTGCCATGTGGTACAGCATGTGCGTTACTTACCGGAGCAAGGAGGAGGCTTGCAGCTGATCCCCCAGCAGACATCAACTACCTTTAGGCTTTTTTCCTTCTTAAGAGTGAAGTGAAACTGCCTAAAACACACCACCAAAGCCGGCAGGGCAATCATACCTCGTTAACGAGGGCTGTAGGCGAGGAGACCCAGCTCTGCACGATTCAGCAAGCCAGTGTGTGCGCGATGGCCAATTCCCTTCACAGCCGGCAGAGCACCGGTGCGTACGTTCATTGCTGCTGTGCCTAAGGACAGGTACAGATGCAGGCAGCTCGGACAAGTCTGGTCTGAGTCTCAAAGCGTGAGAGGAGCTGAAAGGCTTTTCTTTCAGCGGGGACGTGGCTGGGTCGCCAGGAAAGCACACCTGGCAGCAGGCACGGCTGAGAACCACGGGCTCCGGCTTCCCAGCTCTGCCTCGAGTGACTGTCAGACACCCTTCCTTGGATGATGCCAGGGGTTTATCATACAAGCACCAATGGAAACCCACAACCTGGTAAGAAAACCAACTTTGTTGCTTAATTAAATGTCATTTAAAATTACCAGTCTGCATCTACAAGGATTCTGGTTCACCAACAGAAACAAGACCATTTAGAAGCAGTAAGGGGGTAGCACTGTCTGGCATCCACAATCTAGCAACTCTTCACACAGGCTTACCTAGAACAGCAAGCCCCTGGACAGACACCAGCTCCTGCCCAAGGATTAACGCGGATAGCACAGGTCCTCCCTTGTGGCGGTGGGCTCTGAAGAAACCCATAAGCACTTCATTTTACGTGACTATGACGCCAACCCCCCAAGCCATTTTTCTGCTGTAACTACAGAGTCAGAAGAAACATCAACTCAAGGTCCTTTTTCTTGATAACAAAGGATCTGTAAAGCAGTGCTGCTTTCAAAAGAAAACCCTCCTGACTGAACTTCCGAAGAACATCCCAGGGGCAGACTGCCATCCTTTTAATCACTCGTCTAAACAAAGACACCAGAAAGCTGAAGACCCACGCGAGAAGAAGCCATGGCATGAAGGTCACTTTCTCCTTCTGGAAAGATTTGGTGCTGTCCAGCAATGAGGAGCAAAGACTAAAATGTAACTGATTATAACCAAAGGCAAGAAGAAAAAAAAATTAGGTGAAAATTTAGTCATCCTCTTGTAGCTGCAGTTGTGCTCACTGAGATTTCTCGCTCCCTATCTCCTGTCGCCGCTTCCATTTGTCTGCTAGCTGAGCTACCCGAGTTTTGTGCCCAACCAAGCCAACCAACTGGCTGCTTTGTGCTGTTAACGTTGTTTTACCCGAACAGGCAGCTGAAGGTACAACCACGCCTAGAAATGGATGTTCCTGCACCAGGATCACTGAAAAACTACTTGACCAAAGGCACGGGGACAGCAAAACCTCCCGAGGTAAGCAGACCACTGACCGTGCAAGAAACACGGGCCAGGAAACATCCCATGGCAAAAGCAGTGTTACAGAGGGGAGGTAAAGTTCCCAGGAAATGGTGCAAAATGCTATCAGAAAACACAGAAACCAAATCTTAGCAACGAGGACATGTGAAAAGGAAGAGGAGGAAACAATGAACTGCGTACGATGGAAAAAAATCCAAGGAAGTCCTACAATTACCCCTTGAGGATAAAATACAGCACTTGGAGAAAAACACTCACAGTGAAAGACATCAGCGCCAGATAGGACAGCACAGTCGTAAAGCCGGGCTGTATCTTATCATACAGAAATTGAAAAGAAGCAAGTTTTCACATGAGACGTGGAGCACTGCCTTAACAGCAGTGTGTGAGGGGCCAGGACGCCAGGCAAGACGCCCTTGGGGGGGAATGATCAGCAAAAAAAGGAAAATCTTATAGTGAAACACTTCTCTGGGCAAAGAAGGAGAAAAAGACACTTTTTTTGTGGGGCCAGGATGCCAGGCAAGACGCCCTTGGGGGGGGGGAATGATCAGCGAAAAAAGGAAAATCTTATAGTGAAACACTTCTCTGGGCAAAGAAGGAGAAAAAGACACTTTTTTTGTGAGCATAAATGTCAGTTTTAGAAAAGCCCAATCTCAGTCTATGACTCTGTTAGAACAAAGAAACGGAATGACAACAGAAAAAGATTTCACTAGAGAGAAAGTCAAATAAACTCACAAACAACCATCCCAAACTACAGGAGTGTCAGAAACGAGCATTTACCTTCCTGCAGGGGCACGTCAAAGACTGAAGAGCTGCACAAGTGACAAGGAAGGTGATTTGCTTTACAAAGCCAAGCTGTCTCTTTCCACACCCCACCCCTTTTCCCTGTTCTGGTATATTATCCCTTTCCCTGTTAATTAGCCTGGCTGTCACTTTGGCTTTATAGCTTATTTTATAGTGAAACGTTCCACCAGCTCACAGGAGACAGTTTAATACAGCAGATTGCATGTACGTTGCTTCCAGTTCATTCCACAGGCTCTTTTGTCAACTCTGGAAGAAGATACGCTTATCTTGGTTACCGATACCACTTCGGTGCTCCGCACGGGCCCACTTCAGATAGCCCGGCAGCAGGGCAGAGCTGATCCTGCTCACCAGGAGATAAGGACCGCTCGTTACTTACAAAAACAAAAACCAAGAGGAGAATCAGAGGAAGGAGGAGTCGGCAGCAGCCTCCCAGAGGGGCTCACAGACGCAGGAGCACAAGGTGCAGGTCCCCGCAGACAGTGGGGAGCTGGCAGAGTTTCTCAGCAGGAGCTTCCAAGGTGAAGAGCGGCTTCTCTGCAGCACTGCCACCCTCCGGCTTAGGGGGAAAAACTCCCTTTTCCTGCCAGGGAAGCGTCTCCGAGCCCAGACCCCCCCCCGAATTTATCACCTTTCCATCCCACTGGCAAGGAGAGAGCTGGGAGGAAACCTGGATGTGAAACTTCCCATCGGTGAGCAGAATCTGCACAACAAAATCCTCGGGGTGGGCAGCTAGACGAGTCGCTGTCTAGCTGCCAACCCTTGTTCCAGGGCACCAACATGGCCAGTTCATCCAGCCAAAGACCACGGATGCCAGCAGGTCACCACCTCGGTCCTCTGAGGCCACTGGCTAACCAAGGCAGAAGCAGGAGACAAATGATAAACTTTCTTTCTGGGTCTAGGGGCGCATCCTGTCAAGGACTCTGGAAGATGTTGTCCCAGGTCCCCAAAATGGCACGTGTGGAGGTAATCAGGGGATAAGAACTCCTCCGATGAACAATTAAAATGAGTGACTTCCCACAAGGCAGCTCTGAGGGAAATTGCCTTTCTGAATTCTCTCTGTACTGGTTCACACAGATTACGAAGTGGTCATAATACACGACATCAAGTGATGCAGGCAGGCAAACCCCAAGTTCACCTGTCAGAAAACAAGCTTTAAAAATGCTGCTGAGATTTTTAATCTCATTTAGCTGAAGACAGCTCAGCGGCGGGAAGCCTACCTGCAGAGCAACCCAAAGCGGGAAGAGCCGACATCCGCATGCACATCATCCAAAATATGAGAACAGACGGTAGCCATTATTAGAAAGGGTCAAACGCCATTTTCCTAGTTTGCGGGCTTTTAATGGCAATTTTCACAATCATTTACAAATTTGTTGTTACGCACATTATATATCCATTTAGTAATGAAAAATGTAAGTTAATTCAGCTCTTACTTGAGAAACTTGTTGTAAAAATGCCCTTGCTAAGGTCTGGTATCTCCTCCCGCAGTTTTGTATTAACACAGGCAGCCAAGCGAGTTTCTCACGCTGAACCTGTCCAACCTGCCGGCCCTCCCGCAGCCTGCCCGTCCCTGTCCCTACAGCTTGTTCTCTGCTCGCACCAAGGTGACGACCTGGAAGCTTCAGAGCGCGGAGGGGGACGGACACACGGCACAGCAGCCGCAGGGCTCCAGGGTGAGGAAGGCAGGAAGCGGATGGCGTGCTCCAACCCTTCGCACGGCAGCCTCTCTCAAAGGAACACCGCCGGGTGCAGCGCAGCTCCCCGTTACCTGATGTCTGGAGGCCCACGGTTCAGCGCAGCTCTCGAGTTCTGCTCCAAAGCCCAGGGCTAGGATAGCAAGCACGCTGCGGGTCAGTGCAAAGTGCCATGGCACAACGCTACAGCAAGTACGATGCTACACCAGCGCTACCAGTCCCTCATGTCTAGGCGTAACCAATTCACCCGCAGGATTCTGTTCAAAGGAGAGAAAGACATGGAGACCTGAGCCCAAAACACAAACAGCGGAACAGACCAAAGCTGGAGGATTCCAGGTATTCAGCTACGTTAGTCCTCAGCAGAGGTGAGGAAATAAATCAAAGGGCGCTACAGCCTTGAGTTTTTCCACCCGAGCTGTTTCCATCATCTCAATAATTCACCTCTTAAAATAAAACTTGCTTTCCAGTAAGACAGACTCTGACTTTTACTTTCAGTCACTTCAAGCTGATTCAGCTTTGTGCCTTCTTGGAAAGAAAAAGTCAGCAGCAGGGTTTCTCAGAGAAATGCAATACAGCAAATAAAAGCTGCAGTCAGGCTGGACTGCCAGAGAAAGTGCGGGCAGAGCAGGTGGGTGCTGCAATGAACGCCCCTAAGAGTTCTGCTGAGGGAAGGAAAGGCAGGACTTTCTCTCCAGAAAAGCCCAAGAGTGTTAAACCTTGCACCTGCACACGTATGTCGGAGTCTTCCTCACACTGAGCAACAACTGTTTCACAAAGACTTCCCTCACAATGCTTTTACAGTAGTGTAACCATTATCCTGACATTGCCATCACCCATTCTTGAATAGTTATTTAATATGTGAAAATAAAGGGAGTATTTTGCAGCAGTCCCTGGAGGAGAGGGAAGAGCAGAAAGATTGTGATGAGCAGTCAATTGGCAATGGACAAACTGCTCCCTGGGAGCTCCCTTCCCCCTTACCTTCCTCCCTTCTAAAGAGTGCAGTAACGCAATCCACAAAGGTAACTGAACTCTCGTGGGAGAATTTGTGGCACAATAGGCTGCAGCTCCTTTCAAAATGGAGTCGTTTCCTTTATTTATTTTAAAGTCCACTGATCATCATCACAAAAAAACCCCAAAAAACAAAAAAAACGAAACAAAAAACATGGGAAATGCAACTAAAGAGAAAAAAAGTCCAACCAAGACCTAAGAACCCAGAGCTACAAGTAGATGTGAGCCTGTGTTGCACGGCACAGGTGCACGCACAGGACGAGACGACACATGCGCGCTGCAGGCAGGCGTGCGGCCAGAGGTGGGTTCCTTATGTTAACCGCTGAACAATGACAGCATTGAGCAGGTTGGCTTCCTTCAGGGTTTGGTTCTCATCAGTCAGCTCTTTATTTGGGAAGGTGGTCATGAGGACGAAGCTGGTGGCAGCCATCGCTGGCCGAGCATCTACTATGAAGAGCCGGATGTCACGGATCCTGTCCAAAGGGATCAAACACACAAGGGTGATCCTGTTACTGAACATCCAGTCAAAACGCACAGCAACAGCCTAAGTTCACCCCTTCCAGAGCATGCAAGCTGGCAGTCACCGCACTTGGTTTTCAGCTAACAGTAGAGGCCACAGCCAGACAATTCTGATTTAACCGACTCCTCCGTAGGCTCCTGTTTAGTGAAGTAACACAAGCTGCTTCATAGGCTAAAGACTTACAGGTAAATGTTCTATAACACTGCACAACGGGAACATGTGTGTTGTCAGGCGGCTATTTGAAACTGAAAGCTTCTGAACCCTTCAAGATGAACAGATTAACAAATTGCTTGACACTAGCTGCTATAAGTGACTGAGCTCATCACACACGGTGTAACCTAGATGACCTCAACTCCCAACAGCAGCCACAACAGTGACACTGGATCTATTTCCTAAACCTGATCACAGAAGAAGGTTTTCGCAACTTTTTGCACCATGCTTGATTCTCTTAGAGAAACTGGAGTATAAACAAATACATAAATGACAAAATATATATATTTTGTGAGCAAAACCAAAAATAACAAATGGCCACACTCTTTGACATCAGGCAGGTGAGAAGGAGTTCAGGAGAGGAGTCTAACGAAGCAGCAGGGTATCTAAGCCAGCTTTGCTCATCCAAGGGAGCTGAACTGTTCTAAGAGCACCCCTCGGTGCTCCACTCAGCCCAGGGAACAGCCCAGTAGAAAAGTCTGAACTGAGAGTCAGAATAACTGAACGAAGCTCCTAATTATCTGACAGTTTCTAAAGCCCTTAGAAGAGATTCAGTTTGTTATAGGTGACATCAACAAAAGTTCCACTACTAATACTGATGCTCCCAGGCGCAGCATCACTGGCTATAATCCGTCACTATTTGGAAAGCAAATCCTATCCTTCCAACAATTAACGACTGCCTTAAAAACCCACAATAATTTTATTCCTATTCACCTATACAGAAGGATCCCCAGAGCTCCCTTTAGCAGGCTAGCCAGGATTTTAACATCTGCTCCGTCTGTGCACAGTTTGCATTGTCATTCAGGCCTTCTCAGTTAGCAACCTGTGTTTCCTGTTGCGCTTGTACCTGTGATTGTGGTTAAACTTCTGGACCAGTCGCCCACCGTCAGCGAGTCGGATCTGGATGTTGGTGATGGGCTCCGACTCATCAATGGCGATGGCAGAACTGGCTTTGGCTTCATTCTCTGCCTGCTGGGCTGGCGAGCTGGTGCCCATCACCTGGGGCGCAGTGCTGAGAACACGGAGACACAAGGTGAGCTGTCAAAAACCAAACGACTCACCCAGCTGCAGGGTGCCAGGAGTCAGGCGGCAAGCTTATCGCCTGCTGGGCCCAGCTACCAGCGTTCCTGGCCAAGAGACAGCAGCGCAAGTTGGAAGTGAGAATGTAAGAGTCAGCTCGTAAAAAAAATTCTGCCATCTCCCTTTGGAGCACCACATCACGAGGCTTCACACACCCACAGGAAAAGGGGCAGCGAAACTTGGAAGCACTGCTTCTACGTGACATACCATGGTGGTTCCAAACTAGGGATCTGCCTCCTGCCCCAGAAAGGCTGAGCCATCTCACAGTACATGCCAGTAAGCCTCGTTTCCTCTCTTAGAGGAATACCTCCCATACCACAGACACTGAGTGCCTTTTCTTCAGAAAGATGAATCAAAAGGCTTAGCCTAGCAAAACTCTCAAGTGATTCTCTCACATCACACACACAGCAAAGCAGAGCTGCTGTCTTCTCACCTGCCCAGCTTCTGTCCTTCTCCAGTAAAAGCTTTGAAGACACTTTTAGGTTTCACATACTCCTCATCACGGTGATCCTCCATATCCAGGTTCACTTGTCCGCCCCGTGCTAACCTGCGCAGCTCTGCCGGGACTTCCCTGCAAAGAGAGTGTCCTAAGGCAGCTGCCTGAAGCAGCAGGTCAGGAAAGTGCAGAGAAAAAGTGCCAGCCACAGACCTCTGGAATTTCAGGAATCACAGTGAGCCCTTGCTCAATTAACAAGGCAGATGTACACCTCCCCATTAACAGACACAAATTAAAGGTTACTTTTCCCTGGCTCTCACTTGGAGTGACACAATGCATCAGAAATTCTCAGCCCAAATATGAAAGCCTGTTCACTTCAAACTCTCAAGGCACCATATAAACCAAGGCCACTTCTCATTTATCTGAAGTAAATGTTCAGGTCTGCCCTCCCATAGTTTCCATATTAAGAATCTACCTCTTATAAGAAAGCTCAGTTGAAATGTACGATTGTTTCAGCATCCTGGATTCCACAAACGCCTGTGTTTCAGAAAACAGCTATTCTTTCTCTCTCCTCTCACTACATACCCTCTGCGGATGTCATCAAGAAACTGGGCATTGGACGGATCCTGGTAGCTCCTCAGTTCTCCGCTGTCCAGACTGAATCCACTCTTCCAGAGCTTCAGTACAACATGCACCTGCAGCAGCCCCCAAACAACAATCAGCGCCTCTGAAGCGTCTTAGTAAAAACAATAACTGGATGCAAAGTGAAAAGTTTCTGACTAGCAGAGGAATTTCAAGCTGCACAAAACATTCCAGTAAGGTTCCTCTGGGGTGAGGGGAAAACCCAAAGCACTGGTGGCTATGTAATGGTCATGCATCAGTTCCTAGAAGGTGGCACCATAGACCCCTTTATGACAAATACGGCTGAAGAGCCAAGAGTGTGCGAGGCGAGGAGCCTAAACCAAGCTCCCACTGAGGCCTAGATGGGTATTTGCTCACAAAGCAAGCACAAGAGAATCTTGCATTGATGCTGTTAGCTCCACATCTCTTCAATGGATAAAGAAGAGTTAATCACACAGTGCTCTTTGCACACTATTTTTCACAATTTGCACTTCTAAGGAACACTCAGATTCTTAATTACAAGTTCATCAGAAAACTGCTTACCCAAGGCCCAAGCATCTATTACTTTCTAATCAGAAATCCCAGGAGAAGCAGGATTTACCATACTTCTGTCCTCTTGAATTTCTACCAAGCTTTATAACTCTCTGGGCTTGCAAGCTGTGTAGCTATAGCAGAGAAATCCCTCGGGTGACATCTACAAAACAGAAAAGAGAAATACTCACATCCTGAGCAGAGTTCTGTCTCCTCTCTCCTGCCACATAAGCAGACTCCTCCTCTGGAGTAGCCCCAAGGCGATACCCTCCCCCTGCAAACGGCTGCAAGAGAGAGAGGCAGGCAAAGACGTTACAGAATGACACAAACCCAAGACAGCTTGCTTCCCTTTCTGCAACACTGTTATGGATGAATAGGGAGGCTTCGTGGCATCAGCAACATCTATTGTCCTGCAGGCACAGTGGCCAGCTTGAACAAGTTAATAAACATGGCATAAAAAAGTGGCTTTTCTTGCCATTGTGACACACGAACTGGAGCTGCACTGAGAGAGGAGTCCAGACTCAGCTGTCCTTTTAAGATAATTCCAGGACTCCACACCACCAAACAGCTGTCACGGTGGGAACTTTAAGCGAAATGGGGAACAGAAGGAAGAAGAACTCATCACTCCTCACTTTAGGCTTGCTCGTCTCGCCACCGCTCTTGGCCGTCCGATCAACCGCCACGGCACCGTGCTCCTTTGCTCCTTTGAAGAGATCCTCCACCAGCTCATTGGGACTCTTCTTCCTCGGAGGACCAACAATCTGCTGTCCGCTTCTCTCCGAGCCGCCAGCATAAAATCTAACAGAAAGCATGAGGTTTCTGGGTAAGACCTGATTGCTGCTTCTCCAGGAGAGGCATGTGACAAGACTCAGCAGTTTTATATCAGGATTCAGTTCATTTTTGTACAACCTGGATCTACAAATATTAGCTAATACCAGTACATTTCCTACTGTAGCCACTTACAAGTTCCAGTACTGCAGAGACTGACTTTTTACATCAGTTACTGTAAAATTATCCGTTGATCACTAGCAATAAAGTGATAATAACTCTCTCGGACCTACCAAGAGAAACAGTCCAGACTGACAAGGCTTAGTTTCAGATGCTAGTACCAGCTATGTTACCAAGCTGAACCAGACTTCCAGCAAGTCTCTGACCTGTCAGATGGAAGAAGATGGGCAACATCTAACTGGTATTTTGAGGGCAGGCACACGTTCGTGCCACAGTGAAAGATAACCACACACAGGACAGATCTGACTTGGACGCAATGAATGCACAGTCAGTGAAGTGCAATTAAGCACTTCTGGAAGACTGGGTTTATTAGCTTCCAGATGGCTTGTAACACATACAGAGTGAGCTCACATCTGTTTGCAGAAGACCACACAGTCTACCTAGGTTGAGCCACCTTAAGACACACCAGTTCCATTCAATTTACCTTGCCTGTTACCCTTAAGGGTATTTAACGACTTATAGCTGACATCATAGACGACTTTCCCACTAGTACGCCATGTTCCCATCGGAAAAGGAACCTACATTTTTCTTTGCACGTCCACACTCAGTTACATTATCCTTAAGCAGCACTTCAAAAAAAAAAACCAACCCCAAAACCCCAATCAAAAAAACCTCTCAAAATCCCAAGCGGAAAGAAAAACAATCTCTGCATTATTCCCACATTTCTGCTTTCTGTGGACACAAATGACGACCTGGGCTTTTTTCTATTCTTAGCGGAGGGCTTTCACATCCTACCTCAGGCTTTCTCTCAAGAGCACAGTTCAGCAATGAAAACTGGTGCTTACACAGACATGCTGAGCACGTGCGTGTGCACAGACTTTGCACTGACCAAGCTTTCTGTGTCAAACCTGAGATTTTTCACTACAGCAATTTCATATCAACTTAAATCTGCTTTGAAAAAAAAACCAAACTGTACACAAGTGGTAAGCCATCACAAAAGGGCAGGGATAAACACAGAGGTTTTAAGTCTTTAACTGAAAACTTACCGCTGTCCCTCCTCCTCTTCATCATCATCCTCCTGTGCATGAACAAGGTCTCTAAACGATGTTACTCTATGGTCACTGCAAAAGTCAATCGGAGAAGCAGGTCAGCCTCATGACACATCTCAACCACATACGCAAAAGCTCCTGAACACAGCAGTTAGGCTGATCCTGTTCTACTTTTAAGGTCTGATTCATTACTCTATGAAGTGACAGGTCGGCACTGCTGTAACTGAGCGGTGAGCCAAGCTCTTGGACCTCTCTGCCAACTACACCAACAAAGAACAACAGCGAGTGCACTGGAGGAGGCTCAGATGGCGGCTGCAGCCACAGAAAAAGCAGTGACTCCTCAGTCACCTTCCTTGCTCGCACGCTGGATTTTGTTGCCTCTTCAAAGAGCTGCCACTTCCAAACCTGCACAAGCACAGGTTTCTGCTCCAGGCTCCAGGACAGTCCAGCCTCCACGTCCTTCCCCTCTTGGATGTTCTGCCAAGGCTGTTAGTTGTGATCCAAACTGAAAGGGGGTTCTTCCGCAATATGGGCTTTATTCATGAAAGCCTGAACTGGAGTATTTTCCTTCAAGACGTAGTCAGTAACTCCTTCTGTTTAGAGCTGGATAGTATTTCCCTACTGCTCAGGGATATGGTAAGGCGAAATTACCTTCTTTTTGTAAAATGCTCGACTTGATCAGATCAGGTATCACACAAAATTAGAAAATATTTCTCCTGTGGAGATACAACCTGCCTAAATGAAACTGTCACCAACCGACTGTTTTCTAACCTCAAAAGACAAATCAAGTTTTTCTTGAGCAATGAGGCAAGTTGTCCTAACTGAGCTTTGGATTAGTTGCGCAATAACATCTGTGCTTGCAATGCATAAATGCTGAGGTTTTCACAATTTCTAGAGAGCCATATGAGGTGAGGCAGATCTAAACACAGAGTTACTTCTCCTGAAAATTAACATGCATCGATGCTTTAGACAGATCTTGTATTTTAATATAGTTTTCACTGTCAGGTTTATAAGCAACGATAAACAGATCAGCCTGAGCTGAAGCTCCCTCCTCACCTGGCTGCAGTGCCTCTGGATATAGAGCTGGGTGTTGGCTGGGGAAGAGTCAGAATGTCCTCATCACCCCCGTCCTCGTAGAAACTGGCAAGCGCAATCTGGAAAGGAACACCACAGGAGCTTTTCAGGATAAGAACAAACATTCCATGGCAAAAACATGCACAAATAACATAGGTGAAGCTTCTGTCACATTGGACCTCTTAAGGCACATCAACACTAAAGACATTTCATGTAATTTCCTCCTTTGGAGGTCCTAGCAGACGAGGCTTTGTCAGCTTCTAATGTTTGGCTTTGTTATGGTAGGACAGCCACCACTACAGGTATGCCAGAGCCACTTCCCCGACGGGAGGCCCTTATTCAGCAATGTTTCTACGGGGGTTATGCTAAAATTACTGTTCTGAAGCAGTTGCTTTTGTGACATCCGTGAGTAGACTTGGAGTTGAACACAGCCAGATCGTTTGAGGGGGATGGGAGCCAGGAACAGGTCAGAGCGGTGGCCCCTTAATGTGGAGGTGCTAGGGCTGCTGCTGACAGTACAAACGGTGGAGCACTAACAACCTCCTGAGCATTCAAGGAAAACCTACGCAAACCCGGCAAAACCCAGAACCCCCAGTTCCTCGCCCCTGTGTTCGAATTAACGAGAGAACCAGGCCGGGCTTCGGCTCCCCCCCACCCCAGGGACTCGCAGCAACGGCTGAGCTCGACCCTTGCAGCCCAGTGACGGGCCGGGGAC